>NW_010430041.1:25750-34395 GCF_000710305.1 Buceros rhinoceros silvestris
CCTGCTGAAGAATATTGCTATCAGTTAAATTTTCTTTACAAAAAATAGGAGGATTTTTTAACCACTGGTCAAAGATCAAAAGTGTAGACTCAACACTCCCTCCTCATTAACCTCAATGAGGGTTGGAAAATAGACGCTTTCTCGGACTAATCATAAAGAATTTATTTTTTGAAAGAAAAATCCAAGCTAACATCTAGACAGTAAACTGGGCGGGGGAAGGGGTGGTCAAGCATGAACGCATTTCAGATCACACGCAGGTCAACTTCTCGCTGGTCCTCGGGGACCATCGCTGCCAGCTGCGAATACCCTTCAGTAACAGGACTAATGGAGCAGCAGTGGGCCCTGAGAGGTGGAAGGGGAGCGGACGTTCTTTCCAGGGAGAGAAGATCTATGTATAAATGTACAAACGTTCCTTCAAAGGGCTTTAATGATTTGCATGGAGTTGTGAACAGTTTTCTGTACATTTAAACAATTCTAGTGCTCAGTATTTATAATGAGTTGTTTGTTGTGGACCTTTAATTTACCACGCATTGAGCAGCCTATAAATACTGCTTCTGTATAAATTATTAATAAAATCAACATCTTTTATCACTTTCTTGCCTAACATAAACTATGATGAGCTGAAAGTCCTGCAAATGCTTTTAAGCACTTCTGCCTTCCCCCTGGTACACATGAAGAAAATATTTGCTTTTATACAACCGTGGAAGTGCTTTTTCTGTGGCTAGAATAAATTTCCTCAGTCTTTCTGTAGTGGATACTAATACATAAGTGGCTTTATTATCACCTTACAAAAGACTAACATGCTTTAGCTTTAAAAAATCATTTCTTTCCTATTGTCCTTTTCATCTCAACCTTGTTTTCTGCTATAGTTAATTGTTTTTCTCATAGACAAAATAAACCCCGATAGCTCTAACAAGGGAGATTCAGATTAAGAGCTCACGGAGGTTCGGATCTTAGTGTTTAACGTTATTGTGTGAGCAGGAATTTATCAATTATTTGGGACTGAAAAATTAATCAACAAAAATATTTTAGGAACGTGATTCGTAGTCAAACCAAAATACCAGAATGTGTATTTGATTCCACAGAAAAGACAGATGTCTTTATCGTAATCTCTGTGGGAATTGCACTGGAAAAATGGAAAGGAGTGTGTCTTTAACAAAGCTAAATTTGAACCGCCACATGCGATAATTTCATCTCTTTTTTTTTTTCCCTTTCTTTGCCTCTCTCAGTATGAAATGACTCAGACAAAAATAGCAGGATAATATCACAGATGTTCCTTTACACCAATCACTGGTTATTGCTTATCCAAATGATGTTTTAATACAAACACACAACTGCTCTTTCTGTTTTATCGCTGTCAAAATTTTGTTTCAAATTTAATAAATGGTGAAGTGTGAGCAGATGTGTCATTGACAGTTTGCTTTCTTCACTGGGCTGCATGGCAGGCTAAAGGATGTTAGTCACATCTGCATTTTCAGATTATTTAATTCTGTGCCCCTTTCACCCAGTCTGGCACTCCCGGGTTGGCTGTTTGGGCCAGTGCAATGCACTGTGGCTGGAAAACTGGAACACTACCACAAGCTCAGAGCGGTACAGAGTCAGCACCCATCGCTAGCTCCTGGAACCTCAAGGTACCTCACTGGCTTCTGGGAGAGCATTGGGTAAACACTTTTTCCAGCCACAGATGGTCCCTGAAAACCTTACAGATGATTGCATTTATCCCAGATTTTTCCCAGTGTTTGACATAGTGTCGAAGCATCCCTAACTGCTGCACCGCTATGGCTTTGGTCCCAGCTGTGCTCTGCTAAAGCCCACGATAAGACTGGCTGACAAATTCGGGTCAGTGGGAGTCTGCAGCCCCTGGGATGTCCGGGTCATCAGAGAAAGGGCGTTTCTCGTCAGGCAGAGGTGTTTCAGAGCATGTTGCTGTATGGTGGAATTTGGGCAGGGAGGCAGCTAGATCCGGGCTAGCAAGGATCCCCTAGCCTACTGAAATGGGTAGCTTATGATCCTGGGAACCAAGCAGAGAGAAATCCCAAGGAAGAAACTATCTTAGTATAACAACAGCTGAGGCTATAAACCACTGCGAAATAAATACACTTTGTAAACATAAAGTGAAAAAAATAGTCCCTCACTTTCTGTTTTTATTTATGTGATTTATGTCTTTAATTTATTTAAATCAGTGACCTATCAAACGCAGACACAAAATTAGAAATTCAGGAAAAAATTCAACTGCCATAAGGAAATACTGAGTTTTTATTTGCTCTCCTCCTGCAGCTGCCTCCCCATGTCACATGAATTTATCTGAAAATGAAGCACAATGAGGAATCATCATGCCAGAATATTATTGATCTGTGATTTGGGTACCAGGCTCAGTACACTGTAGGCACAGATGTGAAGGAGACAATCTACTCTCTCTCACCCCCAAATTTTTCAGAGTACTTCATTTCAGATATATAAATCTGCAAGCTTTTCATAGCAGTTTTGTGGCCAAATATATGCCGCTTCTATTATTTAGGGAATTTTTCAGTAAACCAAGAATGAGTCAGTATCCGTGTGTTAATCAGATGGTCATGGTTTGAAAGCTGCTGATGTCCGTGTCATATGGCCCAGAGGGTCCACACACAGCGGGGCTGGTCTCTGAGGCACTGAAGTGGAGGGTTTTCTTTATTTCTCCTTCCTTTTATTCCCCCATTGGTTACAGTGGGATCTGGTTCAAGCTCAATAAATTCAACAAGTACCGGATCTTCAGCTGGTGTAAATTTCACACATTCGCTTCAAAAGCAGACGCTGCCTTTCACGGTGGGAATTTTCCTGCTATCTTGGGTACACACAATTTGCAAGTGCTGAAGTTGGAGTGTCCGGCTGTATAACTTTGAAAAAGATGCTGAGATTTTCCATGCTTTGCTGGTGGCCATACTCTGAACAGTGCTTTTCTGCTCCTTTTTACTGTCTTTGTTGTTGACTGGTATAATGATTATTTGTATAGACATTTTACAGAAAAAGGCCACCAAATTACGCCCAGAGCATTTGAGAAAAACATGGTCCATGTATTAGGATGAGGCCAAAAATTCACAGTGTGAGATTTTCTTTAGCTGGCTGTGCTTGATTTTCTTTTAGAAAATCATAGTGTTGGTAGCAATCTGGCCCTCCCTACCAAAATAATCCAACCCACTCTCGGTGTTTGCCAGGAAAGCTGCACCAATATACCAGTCATTAATTATAGAAAACCACATCTGAGCACAGGAAAAAGGGAGAGGTTTATTTCTCTCCAAGATAATTGATTTCTTTTGTAGCCTCTGAGAAGTCAATCAACCTGTTTGCCCCTGCAGTAGCCATTACTCAGAATAAAGGTGATGCAGGAAGGAAGGGCTGATGGAGCAGAGCGTACCTATGGGCACGTGGCTTGAAGCACCTCTATGAATTGCTGCCTCAATCGTGCCCTTCCAAGCTTGGAATTGTACAAGCATCTCACATTTATGCTCTCACATTTATGATGCAAATTTTCTGCAAGTGATTCTTTATAGCTATGCTCAGCTCTATGCAAATAGAGGCTTCTTGAAGGCCCATCGAACTCTGCTCTGTGGCAATCTGTGATGGTCACAGAAATTTCTTCCTCAGTGCAATAGGACAAGATAATGGAATGAAACTATGATGATTTCTGCAAGATAAGGACCAGTAACTGTTACCTGCTGTACCCTACCATACTGTACATCAAGTGAGTGGTACCCTACTGTTCTAGGTGTATCTTTGCAACCTCAGGCTAGAGGTATGTGCTAAGCATGGACCTTGGCAGGTCCTCATTGCTTCTCAGACGTAAATCAAGCTGATAGCAATAGGAGACTGGAAAGGCACGCTAGTCTGTCAGTTGTGCCGGAAGATAACCCAGGAATATTTAACCCAGCATGATTTGGAGAATTTTTATAACTGTAAGGTGGGATACTGGAAATCATACTCGACCCTATCCTTATCCAGAGGGTAACCAAGTACTGGCTTGGAACTCCATTGCCTTGACCTTAGATTTTTTTCTTCGTTGTTTCAGAAGCTTTTCTGAATTTCCCCGCTGAACATGCATTATTCCCAGGCCTTCTGGCCACATGCTCCTGCAGCAGTGCCTGGTGTCATGCTGCTCTGCTGGGAGCTCCTAGAGCTCTCACAGAGCTGAACAAGTGTGGCTGCAGCTGGCTCTCTGCAGTTGTTATAGCCAAATTCAGATGCAGATTTAATCTGTACCAGGCATGCATGCTCTCTGCATTTGTGTCTCATTAACAGAATCCCCTGATAGACAGCGTATGCCATGTTCTTCTGAGTCCTGGGAAGATGGATGATACCAGTATGACACCAGATCCTTCATAATACAAGAGAGATCCACGATGGGTGATCTACTCTTGGTAAAATCAAGACCCATTCAAACTTTCTAAACCAATACGAACTAGTAGAATGATTTTATACCAGACCAGCTCTTTACAGTTTCAGCTGTGACAGTTTTAACTTAATACTAGTGCTTCAGAAGCAGGATTTACAGTACCATCAAACCACAGCTCCAAGAAGAGTCTATAATTCTCTTTCCAGTGTCATCTCTATTGACCTCAAAAAGAGACTCGATTCTACCATACTCTGTGGATTATGGAGCCCTCTAATGTCAAGAAGCTGCACTGGGTGAAACATGTCCTCCACCACTCTGCTCCTCACCTTTGAACAGGTTGTGGATACTGGCAGATTCGCTACACTGTGTTGAGACACAGGATGATATACTTTATGAATGAGAGACATGTATTATGTATGTTAACTCTACGTGCAGGCTTCCAAATTGTGCTTCTGTTTACTCTCTGATGTCTGCTGACTCCAGTGGTACTTAATCAGGCCAGAACTCAGCACTGTACTCTAAGAAACTGGTGTATTTCCTATTATAGATGTTCTACAGCAGTGGTGACATACGCCATTCCACCAAGAACTGATTGGAAAATGACGTAAATAAGCTCTCTGTGTTGTGTGACAATTTTCTTTGCATAGTAGACACAAAACAAATTTCTGGAAGAAGCCAGTAGATTAAAATTAGAAATTAAATCCTGCCAAACCCTTAAAGTTGGGAAGAAATGCATGGTTACCAACAAGACAAAAAAATATGAAAAGCAAGTCATGCCATCGAACCTCAATCATTGTCCAATTGCTGAAAGCAAAATTAAGCTGTATTAACAGTAGAGAGTTCAGCACAGAACAATGAGAAAATCTGTAATAATGGCTTAAAAAGCCAGTCTAATTTTCCATGACCCTACATAAGCCTAGTAATGCTCATTAGTGTCTACATGAATTTGCTAAACCTTCTCAGCGTTGAGAAAACATGACTTCTTTCAGTTTGGATTTGTCTGCATCTAAAACTTTCATATGCTGCGGCTTCCACGGGAGTGACAATAAGTTCTGTTTGAGGATTAAGGAAACGCATTCTATGTTCCACATCTCAATAAGAGTAGCTAAATAGTGTAATCTACCGCATTTCTAAAAGCAATCAAGTGGACAGATCCCTGCCCTTTTCAGGACGCAAGCTCGCCTCTGAGAGAAGCATTCTGAATTTCATAATTAAATGAAAAATCAGATGAATGCAAATGGGGCAATGAGTTGATGCAGCTTGATTGTGACAACAGGGTCGTTAATAGTTATTAATGGTACCTGGGATAAACCGACAGATATCATCCATGTGTAAGCAGGCAGACATGAGCGAATGATTAATAAAAGTGATTAAAGAAACAGAATCCTTGGCTGAGACTTGGGTGAACTTGCAAGCTGGGAGAGTAGATACAACAAAATACAGAAACAGGGCTTTGTTTCTATTTGGGGTGTATTGTATTTGAATAAGGAATCCGGCATCACACAATGGCCTGCCACGGAACCAGCGACATTATGGCTTTTAGAAGGAAGCTGCAATGAAATGCCCCTCCTGGCCTAGACGCATCTATTCAGCCCGACTGATTTCATTATGCTGCTCAAAGTGACGCGCTGATTAAAAGAAAGTCGTTCCATTAACTGCTCCTTTTAATCACTAGGTAAACATGACGCGGAGTGCTCGCTACGTTTGGTAAATATGAAGTAGATGGGTTATTGCTCCTCAGATGCGGACGGCGCTATCGCACCGGCTTATCTCCTGTGTTATCACCCTGTTCTGCCGCACAGCAACTGCTCCAAACTGCAACACTGGAAACAAGAGACCTTTGGGTATTTGCTTTTCTCGCTTTCAAATATACAGAATCGCTCAGCAACACCAGGATGGTTAAATTATCCTTAGAGCCAAATGACTTTGAATTAGATTTCTGTACTGCACCGGTCCCCCACGTGCCACCGATACCTGCGGAACTCATACACAAAGAGATCTCCTCCGCTGGGGCCACGTTTTGGCAGCCGTTTGCAGGCTGAGGTGGATGTAATGCATTGAGCCCCCTCGATAGGTCATGCTATTGCACACAGGCTACACACTTCTCCAGAGGAAAGGGTGGCTGAGTCTGCCCACACCGGTGCTCGTTTGATGGCTGTCCAAGAATCTTCTCTGGTGTCAGTGCCCTCACCCCTTACTGACGAGAGACATTTTCAGCCCACTTGTATGACTGCGTTCGAGGTGGGTGAGGGCATTGCAACGGCAGGGCGGGATTTTGAGGAGCACTGACATAGATCCAGCTCTTCTAAAGCAACAGGAGCTTTACTGTTGATTTCCATGAGAGCAGAGTCCAGCTTTCCAAACCTCTTCTGTGCAAAAAATGCAGAACATACTCTAAAATGTAGGGATGATGTAATGAGAGCTAAGCTAAGCTAAACCAAGCTGAAGTACTTCTGGGCTTCCTTCCTCTTACCTTACTTGTGGCCCTTGCATCTTCTCTGAAAACCCAGGGAAAGCAATGAACGGGGATGGAGGGGAAGGCGTTATGGGACAGGTGGTGTTTTCCCTTGGACACAGCCCATCCTTTCCCTCAAATCCACAGAAGTATGGAGCCTTGCTGTGCCGCCTTGCAGCGGTACCACACAGGAGGATGTGTCTAAATTCTACTAAAAAGGATGTTCTGTCATTCTGTAAAAAACAGCCTCCAAAGGTCCCTCTGGTAGGAGTTTTGAAAAGCTCTAACTTTGCAAATTAATATTTTCCAGGCAGTTCCTGTCATATTTATTATTACAATTGCTATTACTACTATTGGCGTTTTTGCCCACAGTTGCTCACGCATTTTCACAGAGCGAGGATAAAATTGGAAGCCAATTAATTTTTCCAATTCCACACTCACACCTCTGAAAACCAAAAAAAAAATTCTGAAGTTGTCACCAGTCTGCCTATTATTTTGTTTGCTGCTTCCCTCCTGAACAGTGGCATCAAGATGAGCTTATATACGATACCTTGTTGTCATTTCTCTTTGTTTTCTGTTTGCAAGATGCTGATGACTTATGGCAAATTGGAGAAGGCTCCCAGCATGTCAGCTGTCTGGACACACTGCAGGAGCAGGTTAGCTGGGAACAGAACCTCCCTGAGACGCAGGTTTAATACTGTTGGCACGACTTTTGCTCTTCCGTTTGCAATCACTCTGACTTCAAAGGAGTGTTTTACAAGTTCTTACATTCAGAGCATTGTAGAGAGAAGTATTTGTTGATTCTTTCCACCAGCTACTCCCAGAAAACAGCCCAACAGCTGCTGGTGAAGGGGAGGGAGGTGTTTTATTGTTCTGATTCCCTTAAAGCAGCAACACCTTGCAAAGCTGCAGGACGATTATGGATGCTGTGATTTTTTTGCTATTTTGTGTATTACAGTTTAATACGTCCTCAAAACTGTGGTTTTCCATGAGCATAACTAGTACTTTGCCTTCTGAATGCAAGAAGATGCATCTGCTGGTCTGTGTGGATGCTCAGCCAGGAAGCATTATTTCCTGCTTGAAAATATTTTCATTTTCTCAGGAAACACCGGTCTATTTGTTAAAATTTTGTTTAAATAACACCTCAGCCAAAACTGCTGTAACTCTTTTCCATTGAATCTTACCAAGGGCCCTGTTTTAAGCATGAATGTTCTTCAGGGGCTGTTGTATTTACTTATTTGTTTATTGTTAAGGACATTGCAGAGTGAGAAAAATAAAGGCAAGCAGGCAAACCTGCAGATGGCTGAGCTGAGAGACTTCTATCCTAATAACGACATCCAGTGAGGTGTGGAGTCTGTCATCAGGATAAAAGTCTGCCCACGGACAACAACAAAACTCTCACATCTCTACTGCAAGAGTAGAGTTTCTTCTTCTTTGACTGAACCTTCTTTCTAAATAAGTCGCTATCAACACTTTCTCTGATTTCGACCTCATTAGGAAAATCATCTATTTTTTTCCCCCTTCCACTAAAAAAAATATACTTCTTCAAAATGAACTGTGAATTTTACAGAGGTATTGTTGTTTAGACAAATTGCCATGGAATAACCAGTATTTCTCGACAAAAAGGTAGTATGATCATGGCACTGATTTTACTCCGGTGCTGAGAAAATTTACCCTTCAGACCTCTGTCTGAGTCTCCCGTTTGCTTAATTCATTGCGGATTTTTCTCTTATCAGGTGAGTAGCTTGACCATTTGATTTTATTGTTGGTTTCTTTCCAGATGCCAGAAGTACTGAGTATTTAAATATATATCTGAAGTTCAGC
>NW_010430041.1:34475-48034 GCF_000710305.1 Buceros rhinoceros silvestris
TTGAAAATTGATTCTCTGCAGCAGTTATCTGAGATATGGTTCAAGTTGTTGATTCAAGTTAGCCAGAGCAAAGAGCTAAAGCAGTCTCAGGGGAATGCCAGCTTGACAGATAGTCTGGAATGATTTCTGTGGCATTTGTGAAGAGAAATCTGGAAATTATGCATTTTTTTAAACAAGTGTCCAGTTTAGTGCCAGCCCTACTCAGTAAGCTGGAGGGTAAGAACAGAAAGGGTTTTGAACTACTTGTGTAATACACAGGAACCTCGTAGTGGAAGCACAGGTGGTGAATTGTCAAATGTGGTGATGGTCAGGTTATGACTCCTGATGGTTTTCTTTAGCTCTGCTGTGGCATGGCCACAGCGAAAAGTCACCGCTCAGCCTGGTGCCAGTGTAAGCACAAAGGAGGTGGCTTCTGCCCGAAGTACTGACGCACAGGCTGCATTAGGAGCCAGCAGACTGGACAGGACAAAAAGATAGGAGGACACAAGGTGACAGGACATTGCTGGAGCTTGGTCATCCACAGAGACAAACATCTAGTGGGGGGATGGCTGTTCCTACAAGAACACCCCCACCGCTAAGCCACGATGAAGACCCACGGCTTGACCTCTGCCATGAAACCGAATTTACCCTCCTTTAGTTTTCCGGACGGCTCCCAAGGCAGCTGCACAGCTGAAGCAGAGTCCAGTCGAGCTACACGCTTACTGCAAGAGTGGCAGGACATGAAGTCACCTTCTTACCAATGCTTTGATGAACTTGATATACTAGCAGAGACATACTGGCTCAAAGTGGTAACCTTCGTCATCGCACAGAACTGAACGGTTTGGGTGCGGAGTTTAGTGGTGTTTTTCTCAGCAAAATCGATGAAGCTAATCTTGGGTAAAATATTTGCAAGAATGTAAAAGTGACTCGGACACTTCTTCACCCAAGCTTCAGCTTGCTTCAGCAGCACCTCCAGTGGTAGCCTGTTAGATGTTACATGGGCTCCAGAAGATGTGACATGCGAGAGAGCTCAAACCCCCTTTTATGCTCTGGCAGGAGAGTGAGTGCAATAATGATTCACTATTACAGGCCAATGTTAGTTCAGCACAGATTGGTTCGGTTCTGTATCTTTTTTGTTTAAAATGCATTTCCACACAAATGGGTCTGCTGTGTTCAAACTTCCTAAGTAATAATTCCACCAAAATTCTGTAAAAAATAAATTACCCTCAAAAATCTACTGGAATTAAAAATAAATTGGCAGATTCTCTGTTCAGCAGCAGCAATAAATCCTTCCTCTATCACAGCATACACTGTTTACATTTGCCTAGGGGCTCTAAAACATTATGAGATGAAATGATTTTCCTGTTCCTTGGTGTCTGGCTGCCATAGAATTTAAGTGTTTCATGAATTTAATTGTGAAGAGAACAGTTTAACATTTTTCAGCCCCCTGTGGGGAAATGAAAGGAGGAGCCAACTGGATATTATGCTGTCTGGAAAATGATTTATATTTAAAATTTAGCTATGATGACTGTGTCAGGTGAGATTCAGAAGGCCAGCAAATGACCTCGTCTCCGTTAAAGACACGTACAAAAGTGTTGGATATAGTAAGTAGGGCCTAGGCTTCTGCTTGTGGTAGGTTTTCATTCCAGGTTGCATAAATATCTTTATTTATGCAATATTAAGCCAATTTTCAGCATTTTCCTGAGAATCTGTTAGTTGCTTTCAGGCTCTCTAAGAGGTATCATTTTTCATTGCATGAAAATTCATCTGTCATACTGCGAAGAGAGAGTTTATATCGCCAGCAACTAAAAGCTTGTAAAAAGGCGGTTGCGGTCTTTTGCTGGAGCATAGGTAGAAGAAACAAAAATTACTACTCTTGCTTAGATGTGAAAAGAATTCAGATTTCCATGGAAAAGATTGTGCTGGCTTACCTAGATCACTGAAATCAAGGAAAACACATAACTTAGGTCTGCCAAAGCATTTTTGTACAATTTAGGGAATGAGAGAGGATTGCTGTACAAGCTGGGAAAAAAGCAAAACTACTACTTGCGCCTCATTTAAACATACACTCCTTTATATTTTTATTTTCCAACCTCTGTTTTCTTTTCTTGGTCCTTTTTTATTCACTTTCATACTTTGCAAGCATTTGGGGGAGGATTTCTGTGCCATTGTGTATGTTCTTTTGTTCTGACTTCTCTGCTGGTGCACAGGAGCCAGGGTGTGACAAGAACAACAATTTGATGTACAGAGCCTACAATGCCAAAAGAATGTAGTATTTTATTCAGGAGCAAATGACAACAAAATCTTTGAAAACCTGAGAAGAAGGTGCAGTAGTAAAATGGATGTGTGGGAGAAGAGGAATATAAAATAAGGATCAAAGCAAATGAATTTCAGTTGGCGTGTGAGAACATACTCAGTTCCCTAAGACTCAAATTTGTATCTTCCAATATTTTTTAGTGATGGATCATGTGTAGCAAACTTATTATCCCTTATAAATTTGTTTTCTAACAAAAGAAATAGAATTAAATATTATCTTACGAATTTTGCTAATGTCCTTGCTAGTGGAGCAAGATCAGCAGCAAGAAAAAGAGTACCACTGACAATTTCAGGGAAGAACAAAACCAGTGAAGTTTAATATTCGTCATTCCTTATTTACCATGATAATTAGGTCCTGGCAGTCTGCACTGGGCTGTGCACGGCTTGCTTTGCTCAAGATGTTACCCACATTATTTCTTTGGGATTTGTCTTCTTCCCTTGCCACCAACTTAATTGACATGCTTGTGGTAGGCATGCAGTGGAAAGGAGCGCTTCAAAAGTTCCTGACGGGCCCAGCACCGCTCTACGTGCCTACCAGATGACACGGCGACAAATGAACCTGCTTCCAGGGACACCATGGCGCGACACGTTCCGTAAATGTTCTACACCACTGAAAATCAGCAGCACTGTGAACGGGTCTCTTGAACTTCGTAACTACAGTCGGGGTTAAGAGTGGCAGAATCTGAATGCTGGGAATTAGAGGAAATAAAAGAGTAAATCTGAAAACAGAACAGACTGGAGACGGGAGCACTCCTGCATCTCTCTTAGGGTGGAACTGTGCATTAGCAGATGGCAGCCTAAAAACAATATGTGCTGAGAGAGCGCGAGATGTATGGCAAGATTTTCAACACCTACGCAAACATTCAAAAGAGTATTGTCTGTCAGGGGCGGTGTAGGAATTTACGGCTCGCCTTTGTGTGGATTGCTGAAGCTATTATCTGCGTACCATCAGCTGTGAGATGTTGGAGGCAAAGTTTTACAAAATGGAATACGAGAACTAGTCACAATATTAATCCATATGTTTTGATGTGAGAGTTGGAAAACACACACGAAACAGCCCGGACCCTTCTTATTGGTAGATTGTGTAGCTGAGTTGCTTGTGAGAGGCAGCAGAAAATTGCAACTGAAGAGCAAATCGTGATCTCGCCATCTGCCTGGAAGGAATTATTATATAGGGTTTGCTGTCAATCAACCGACCTGTTTTGAAGCAAAGACAGAACAGTATATGATTTTTTTTTCCATGCTCATTTCATGCACTAATTCCTTACTCAGAAACCAGCCATCTCCAGCACTGGGGCAGCGCATGGGGCTCTGGCTGCAGCTCTGCACCCAAATACCTGAGGGGTGGGAGACAGTGCTCAGGGTGGTTCTCTTAAATAGTGACAACGCTCCTGGCTCTGACAAGGAATTAAATCTTCAGGTACTGTGTTTGCTAAAGTGATGGCATCAGGGAAGTATTGGCTGCTCAGTGTCACTTATTCATGCTGATTCTCACTTTTTTTGTTCCAATGGGTTTCCCCAGTCCCTCATTTGCACCTCTTTAAGGGTGTCTTTTGTGTGGCTTTCTGGTTTTTTTGGTTGGTTGGGGGTTTTTTTCATGACCATGACTGATGTCAGAAATCGTCCCTCCCTTTCTGCTTTATCTTTTCAAGGGTTTTCCTACAAACCCTAGGCTATGGTATTGCACACTAGTGTATTTCCTTACACAACACCTCTAATCTGAGGGTCTCCAAGCGTGCTAAAACAGGGATGTGGAAGCCACACCGTGCCCCTGCAGCATCCAGGGCATTTTAGAGGTAATAGACTGAAGTATAATTTAAGATCATATCGTGAATCCATTATAAGAGCTCACACTGCAGGGGGCAAGTAGCAGAGAAACCTCTCAATTTGCTAATGTTTTTTCCACCACTGGCTTTCCTTGTGATAAAGTGGAAGCAAACACACAGGTTTGCAAATAAGCTGTTTGGTCAATCCCTGGTGTAATATAAGAGCTGAGATTTCCTCTGCAGCTGGGGCTGATGCAGAGCTAGTCAACTTTAAAGTGCTATTTTCAGGGTAGCACCTGGAGTTATAAAGACCAAAAGTGCAACACTGCAGACCTGAATTGGCTCCTTGCATTTTCCTTTTGCAGAGGCACCAGCCAAAGCTTTTGTTCCAAAATAAGATGTTCTGAGCACAGGTGCTGGGTTGCAGTCTGCACTGGGATGTGCATTTGATGGTTATGGGAGCACCCAGGCGCACCTGGGTGGCAGGAGAGGCATGAAGGTCCTAGCAGAGCTCCATGCAGTGTTGCCCAGCATGCAGCACAACCGTCCTGGCACATTTCCCCAGCCAGCCTGGTTGTGCCTCGTCGCTGGGATTTACTCTAACCGAACAATACTTTGCATGTGATAGCTTTTTGAGCCTTCAAACCGGGTCAGCCCTGTGCTAGGTTGTGGACCCTTTAAGGGTTCAGTTGGCTTGAGCCTATAAGAGTTCCCAATTGGTGGAAGGAGGTAAGAGGAGGAGGGTGGGGTCATGGTGGTGTTTGCTTTCAAGGTGGAGGAAGTAGCCAGGAGTTTATAGAAAGAAGGTTTTGATTTAGAGGAGGACAGAAACAACAGCTGAACCTACATTTGGGTTTTTTTTTTTTAAGGTTGGTGCTTGGGAATAAGACTTTTGGGGCGGCTGTGGAGGAAGTAGCCAGGAGTTTATAGAAAGAAGGTTTTGATTTAGAGGAGGACAGAAACAAGAGCTGAACCTACATTTGGTGTTTTTTTTTTAAGGTTGGTGCTTGGGAATCAGACTTTTGGGGCGGTTGGAGTGGGCTGCTGGTTGTGTTCATGGATTGTGCTTTAGGATTGCATGGTGTGTTGGGGAAGCTCTTTCTTCTGACACTGATGGGTGGGGTTGGGAGTGGCTAGAAAAGGGTATTGTTGAGCTTTGGGCTGTGTGGTAACCTGTTTGTTATGGCTCCTGGCTGTTTTTCCTGCCATTTCCCTTAGGCCAGGAGAAGGAGGCTGGCTGGGCTGGGGGACTGTGCCACAGTGCAGCTGGGAAGGAGATGGGGTATCAAGCTGTGGGTGGCCTGCTGCAATGCTCTAGGGAGGATGTTTTCCTAGGTAGCCCCATTTGTATGCTGATGTCTGAAATATGTGGATTTTGATGGAAAAGCCTTGCTTTGCTGCTATTGAAGCCTCCTTTTTTATCACGTGGGGTAATGGAGACCTGTTGTTTGTGAGGCTTCACTGAAAAGTAGGAACATAGTGAGCCTAGAGGGAGTGAAGGTAGCCCAGTGTCCACGTCTGAACTCGCCATAGTGAATGTACTTCCCAGAGTGTCTCAATTCCTCTGCTTCTCTTAGATTTGTTTTTATTTATGTTGTGAATATTGAAAACACTTGTACCATCATGTAAAAACTGACTTTTCAGCAGCAGAAGTAAACACTAAACCTGTGCTTGAGGACTGATATTCGACACACTGAAACTGATAAATCAAATACCAAGTGTCATCTCTGACTACAGATATATTAATTTTCAGTTCATGCTCTCTGGTCCATGGTTTGTCTGCTGTAGATGGGTCTTGCATGTAATGTAGTTTTAGCTGATCTGGGAGGGCAGCTGCAGACTGACAACAGTAATAGTTCAGCCTCAAACTAAGAATATTTCAAAAGTGTTTCATGTAATGGGTTCGACTGAGCTGCTGTGAGAATGCCTGGGCTGAAGGGTCTTGAGTTTGTGCTACACAGAAGCTGAGAATCAATGAGAAGAGGGAATTCTGACCAGGATGATTTCTCCAGCTAATGTACAGCAGATAAAGGATAATGGTATCACTACGTGACAAGACCAGCATGACTGGCGTCACTCTGGGGCTGTTTTGCCTTAGTTTCAGTTCAGAGATACTAAAAAGCCAAGAGATCTAAACAAACAGTTTGCCTCGGTTTTATGAAGATTATGTTACCTGCCTTGACATCCTGAGCACAGTCATGTTTTTATGGGTGTGTTTTGAATATATCGAGCGTTACTGAGATCTTGTTGCATGATGATAACGTACTGCACAGATAATTTGACTTGTTAATCCATAGCAATACTGATCTTGTTGGCTAATAGCAAGTTATAGATAAGGCTGAGATTTTTTGTGTGCGTTGTCCTACATACTTTAAAAATAACTAGGACACAAACTTTTTGATATAAGCTTCCTTGACAAATATAGATATGTTCCTTTTTCTTTCTCTCCTCTCCTAGACATGGAAAAAAACTGTGAGAAGCAGAATCGTTGCCTCCCAAACAGTAATTGTGAAGACTAGGCGTCCCTTTAACAAGGAAAAGCAGCACCTTTAAGGTAGGCTGAGAAAAATAGCTGTGAAAACCTTTTTTTTTGTGCTCTGCTCTCACTTCTCCCTGCTTTTGTCAATCCTGACTTGTTATTTAATGCTTAATGGTTTACCAGTACAAGTTACTAATGTGCTCTTGTGGTTCCTTGTGATTTTTTGCCTAATGGCTTTGGCTATGCCACCTCATCGCTTGGATCTTCTCTGTGTGTTTGGGGGCGAGGGATGGCTGACAATACTGCTGCTTCTGCAAAGAAGGTTGGTGTGGCGGAGGTAGCAAGGACAGAACTCTTGTAGTGGTGTGGGGTCAGAAGGCAGGATGGAGCCACCAGATTTCTGGGTGTCAAGCACAGCAAGTGGATCTTCTCCACTGAGTGTGGTGTGATGTTCCCTGGTGTTGCTGTGTCCTTGGCCGGTCGCCTATACCTACATAGCTGTGCCAGTGCTGGGAACAGAGCAAATTACCCAGCACCCCGTACTTGAGGTGGGACAATAACTGTCAGAACCAGGCCCTGAGCTCCCTTGGGAAATGTTTTCCCTGCACATGTTGTTGTTCAGCTCTACTTCTTCAGGCTTTTGGTGCATAGGGTCTTTGTGTTTGGCCAGCAGAGGCTGCGGTTGCAGCTAGGTGAATCACCAAACCTTTCTTCGTTTTTCCTTCGTGAACAATGGTGTAGTTTTCCATGGTCAGTGTGGTTGCCTCTAGGAAAACGAGTGCATTGTCTCTTGCCACCAGAAAAGCTAAAAGAGGTGAAAGCCTGACAATATAGACTAAAGGATTTAATGCTGTTACAGAAGTTACAGGAAGGAAAGGCAATAGGTTCAGTGATGCTGGACAAGTCCTCCTTTGAGAGAAGAAAAGTGGTGGGCACTGAGAAAGGGAAGTCTTAGGGCAGGGAAGGTTTGCCTGGGAATATGTTGAAAGTGTTAGAAAGGGCAAGGAGCACCACTGTGAATATCTGGCTGAGCACAGGGAATGTGCATGTAAAATGTCAAACATTGCCATCCTCGAGCGTTAAATGTGGCGTATGAGTGTTTGTCTGCACAAAGCTGTGCCTGCATTTCTAGGAAGCTCATAGATCTTGTGCTCTCCCTGTACCAAAAGAATCCTGTTGTAGTGTTTGTGCTCCCTCTTCCACTGAGGGAAGAAACCAAGAGCTAGAAACACACGGGGAGACTTAGGGCCCTGGCTGCTTGGCTGGCTTTACTCTGGATTTTGTCGTGGCCACTCAGGCTATTCCATGCAGGCAGATCAGTTGTCACATGCTCAGCTGCTGCTTTCCCATGGAAGATGTGGGGAGGTTAGGGGGTAAGCAAGACCTCTGCTCTGTTAGAGTTTTAAAAAAGCTTCCTGAAATCTTGTGGATATAAGACAAGAGTCAGTAATTTGGATTTCAGTGGAGGTGAGGAAAAACTTGCTGTTAGTCTACGTTTGGCTCACCTGGGGTAGGAACACGCAGGTACCGAGGAGCTGCAGTGTGCACTGCCTGTTGCCCAGGCAGCAACCAAGACTGAGTTGGGCTTTACAGGAAAGAGCTTTGTAGGGTGGGTGGAAGCAGCTGGGAAGGGATGGAGAACACAATCCGTGAAAAGCAAAGCTTCATTGTCCCAGGAGCACTAGAACTAATGAGCTTTGCATATCAAAGGTGGCAAGCCTTCTTCAGACCCTCTAAAATACACATGTTAAATCTCTACATGAGGAGAAGGTGTGTGGGGGAGGCAGAGAGGCGGGGGAGGCAGCATGCAGAAAGTAGAGGCCAGAGGCCCTTATTTGGGTGCAAGTACCAATCTGCTGTCTGCATGAGTCTGCCCGAGTTGCATATGCTCTCCTTTTCTGTGTGCACAGAAAATTGTGATAAATAGAGGTTCAGGCAGTGAACAGCATTTATTTTTATTTGCCTATTTTTGTCATTCACTTGGCATCTCTTGATGAATAGTGGAACCAGGAAGAAAAGGCTATTCTTGTGAAGACAGACCTCATGTTTGTGAGGCAGCCCATCTCAAAGACAGTTTGATGTCTGCTGACCCCTTGCAACCTACCTTCACCTTGGAAATGTCATGCTTGTGTAATGGTCTGCTTTTGGAAACCCTGCCAGCCACCCTGTGGAGTCTTTCAACGGGAGCTGGGGATGGGCAGTTTTCCATGCTCCTGACCAGGATCGCTCAGGCTGTGGTCTCTGTCCTTCTGTTTGCCATCAGGTATCAGAGTAGATGTGAAAGGATCCCCTTCTGACACTTGACTCCCAGCAACCGGCATAGACCATGTACCCCAAAAGCTATCCTGCCCCTCTGCAGAGCCTGGATCCATCCTGCCTCAGCACTGGTGGGAGCTGCTGTTATCCAGAATGGTTGACACAACCTTTTGTCCCTTCTTTCTACAGACAAACTATGCTTTCAGCCTTTCCCTTTCATGAGAAGGGATGTTGAAACCTGCAGACTGTTCACCAGCATCTTATTTTTCCTTTCTTTTTTCTCTTTTCATTGTGTCAGTGTTAGTAGCCCCGCATTCAGCCCATGGGCACATGTAAAGCATCATCCCCTTCCTGTCAAAGCCAATGACTCCTGAAGTGAGGAGGCTAAAGTAAAGCCCTAAAGCATCAGGTGAAGATGATACTGTGCCCAGCTCAAAGCAGGGTAAGAGGAGCTGTTTCACATCTTGTTGGTCCACTGAAAGTTAAAATTGGCAGCAAAGACATCAAAGCAGGTGTGAGGAGGTTTCTGCTAGATTTGCCAAGGACTGCTCTGTTCCTGTCTGATGCTGGGAGCCAGGGCAGGGAAGAGACTGCAAGCACAGCCTGTTTAATATTCTCTTCTGTCCCTCTGATCTACCCCCTACCCTGCAGAAGCAACACGTCCCATGTTCCTGCAGAGCTTGTCCTGAGCAATAGCAGCATCTGTCAGGGGTTACGGTGGCATTAGCCTCATGGAGCTGGGAGTTAGCAGTGCTTGGCAGAGTGACAGTTCTGCTGTACCTTACATAAATCTGTATCTTGCATAAATCTGTCTCTGCCTGCTCTGCCAAGGTGTGTGGTCACAATTTGTCTGATTTCTCCTGCTGGCCACAAGGCCTTTCAGTTTCCTAGAAGATTTTATTTGCTTCTTGAGGCCCCTCTCCTTCCCCTTGCTTCACACCTCCCCACTTAATATCCTTTCCCTCCCAGGTCCTGAGCTTCCCTGAGGCTTTGGCAGCAAAGCACAGGAGCCCTTCTCCCTGCCCCGCACCCCCCCTGCCCCGTCCCAAGGCTGCACCTGACCCCAGGTCCTGGTTTCTGTCTCATTAGTACTTCATGCTACTTGGTGTGCCTTGGTTGTCTCTCATCAGTGTGCTTGGACACCTCTAGGTACTTCTGAGGCCAGAAATTATCAGCAACTGCCCTAGTTGATAGCCTTCTTCCAGTGCCTAAGAAATTCTTAGATAAAACAATAAGACAGAATATTTTATCCTCAACCCTATTCATGCTGTGTTTTCTTACAAAGTGCCTGGAAAAAAAAACAAACCCAAAAACCATGTTGACTTTTGGAAGGCAGCTCTGGTCACCACAAAGTTTGTCCTGAGCACCCTTTCCTCCCCAGCACTACTCGGGATGCCCAATGGGAGCCATGCTGCAGTGGTTGCTCATGGTGTGGGGAGGCTCCACTAGCCCGTGCTCTCCTGTGGTACATGTTGACTTTTGGAAGGCAGCTCTGGTCACCACAAAGTTTGTCCTGAGCACCCTTTCCTCCCCAGCACTACTCGGGATGCCCAATGGGAGCCATGCTGCAGTGGTTGCTCAGGGTGTGGGGAGGCTCCACTAGCCAGTGCTCTCCTGTGTCACTTTGTCACCCACCCCATTGCTTTATTGTTTTAAGGCGATAATAAAGAGCAGCTCTGAGCAGCTGGGACCAGAGGGTCAGCCTGCAGGTCCGGTCTCTTCATTTTTACTACCCAGTAAAATACAGGGGCTCCAGGGAGCCATGCTGCAGTGGTTGCTCAGGGTGTGGGGAGGCTCCACTAGCCAGTGCTCTCCTGTGTCACTTTGTCACCCACCCCATTGCTTTATTGTTTTAAGGCGATAATAAAGAGCAGCTCTGAGCAGCTGGGACCAGAGGGTCAGCCTGCAGGTCCGGTCTCTTCATTTTTACTACCCAGTAAAATACAGGGGCTCCAAGGCAGTGTATGGTCTGTCAGGTAAACTCATTGCACCTCTCAGTGAGAGTCTCCACGGAGATGCATGTCCTTGGGAGCTGAGAAGAAGGTGCTTGAGAGTAAGGTACTTACTACTGGTATTTACTGTCGTTTGGGGTCTGGAGCTGGTAAGCAGTGACCATAGTGCGCTCTTCTACCACAGGTTATTGGGGGGTGGGGGGGAAATCCCGCATTGTGTTATGGCATGTACCCTGGGCTCTTAAAATAGAACTTTCTGTTTTGTGTCCAAGCCTTCTTTCATTTGTAGACAGACCTGAAAGCTGTAATGCTAAGTGAATGGTATGTATTAAGTCCATACAATGGCTCTTTAAAAGATAATTATATGTGGTGCAAGAGGGAGAGGAAACCACTCCATTCCTGTAAATGGCCACTTAAGCTGTGGGCGATAAATAACTAACTAATAAATACTCTGGTGTGTCTGAGCTTTAGCATTTGGAAGGAATAAATCAGAGCTGTTGCCCCATTGTCTGCTGAGATGCATCAGAAATGGAGCTGGAAGGAAGGATTTCGCTCAGAATCGTGGCAAGGTGTTGGAAAGCCCGTGGGAGTGCGGAGAGTCTCCTGCCCTCCCCTGTGTCTCCCGTGTTTTTTGTTGCACTTTCCCTGCACCACCCTTCCCCGCTGACAAGCATGTGCTGCTCTCCCGTGAAATGGAAGAGTCTCCCTTTGGTCTGGCTCGCCTCTGGTGAGTAAGTGCAAGAACAATGCCTGGGGAATAAAGCCCGAGCCGGCAGAATTAATGCCGCTCCGCTCATTGGGCGTTTGGTCCTTCGCCTCTCCAACGGCTTTGCCTTTCCACCAGCGCTCTTCCACCCTCCTCTGCCCATCCGCTCACTGACGAAACCAGCCGCTCTTCTGCTCCGTGCGGAGCCGGAGTGCCGCTATTTAAACGCAGCTCCAGTTGCTAAGCCTCAGTGATAGCGGAGCGCCTGGCTGGGGCTCGCAGCCGAGGGCTGTGTCGCTTTAAGGCATGTGATACTTTCCGAGCGGGGATGTGTTGAACTAGGCTGCCGTCCTTACAGCATCGTACCGCGGCGTACGTACCGCTGCCTCACGCTGCACCGCCGCGCCGGAGCCGGGCTGCTCTTACACACACGCCGCTCCTCGTCCTTAAGTATCCTGGAAGCTGCAAATTATCTGAAGATCACTTCAAAGATCTCATCAAGCAGAGGGTGATGCTAGGAGATGATTTAAAGGTGAAAATGAGAAGGTTTCCACCCCTCAAACCTTGGCCACTTTTCTGACGGCAGAGTCTGAGAGCTCAGATGTCTTTACTCTGGAAACAGGATTTGTAACGAAAAAAGAGATTTTTTTTTTTTTCCTTCTTTTAATCCTGATAAAGAAGATTATTGGGAAGCTATTAAAAATCCCTTATTGTGATACAGATGGATTTAAAAAAGTGTTAGATCTTTCCAATGAACACTAATAGAGTGCTCTGCTCTTGGTTGGATTACTCAGGTAAGGAGCTTCTTTAGGATTTAAGATTGAGAAACCAGATCTGGAGCTCGTCAGATAACTGGAGGAATACTCACTGCTGGGTTTCTCTGCTAATAAGATGATCTGTGTATAAAAGTGTGTCTGTGACAGCAGTTTGCTGACAAACAAGTGCATGAAGAAATGTTTGTCAGAAATGCTGGGTTTTGAGTGAAGGTAGTTTGAAATACGGTAGTTTGAGACAGGTTTTGTTTTTCTTAAAAATAAAGGCAGGGAGCTAATAATAAAGCCTGAGTGGGTTAAGGCAGTCTGTCCATGTGGTTAAGAATATGATGCTGGAGGAAAGACACAGGCGCATGTAGCAGGCTGTAGAAGTTTGCCTTTGCTTCGCCGTTTGGCTGGGGTTTTTAAACTTCGGTTCAAATAACTGGAATACCTGAAATACCCCCCTGTGAGAGTCACCTTTCTCTCTTACCTTTTTGTATAAAAGCATGGGAGCACCAAATATAACAAGGCATTAATTCCTGAAGACACAGGAAGCCTACTGGGAGCTCCCTGATCGGAGGGGATTGAATCTATTTTGTGAGATAAATAGGTCTAAAAAGAGAGGGGGAGAAGTACACTGTATACTGTGAAGTAAACAGAAATGAAATTAATTATATGCTAAGCAGTGAATCGGATTCTCACTACAGAGAAAGGAAGAGCCTCATGCTGCTCAAAATAATGTTTTGGTATTTTCTGCTAACTGTACTTGTCAGTTTACGTGGTTCTTTTCAACCAGTTAGACTTAAAAAGCTTCTCAGAGACTGTGTGCTGCTTTAAAATTGGGGCAAAAAGTATTTTATATGCATATATTTTATTACCAGTGTGTTTCACTGCTTTAATATTGTTAATTAACCTACTGCAGAAATCCCCAATATGTCCAACACAGACTTTTTATTTTTTAATTTTTGCGCAAGGACAGGATTTTTTCAGGCGAGAGATTTAATAGTTGAAAGTCTTTCTTGCTTTATGAAAATGATGTTCAGCTGATTGGGTTATTAGATAGAAAATGGCATCACTTCATTGGCTGGAGAAGGAGAGTGCCTGAAGTTTGATTAATTTGGCAATATGAAATGCAGCAGGAGGTGTTGTTAAGCGAGCTGGACGGTGTGTAGCGTAGCTGAGCCTTTCAAGCCGCCTGGTTCTTGCAGGCGTTGAGAAAGGACTGTAGAAGTTAAAGTCAGAGGGAAATTCAGCCAGTTAGTACAATAATGAATACAAGTATGAGAAAAATCAGTTGTCTATATTGCATGGGCAAGTATGCCAGCGCTGGGAGACAAAGAAATTGCTCTT
>NW_010430041.1:48139-55431 GCF_000710305.1 Buceros rhinoceros silvestris
TCTTTCCCTTTGCAGTAGGAATCTCTCTAAAATTTTGACACAACCTGCTTTATGAAAAAAATCAAACCTTCTATAGAGTGCGTCTGAAATTCAGTCTGGCCATTCTCCAGTTCCTGTACATGCACAGGTCGAACAAAAGGAAGCTGATTTCATCTGGGGATTGCAACATAATTCTGAGAAACAATCACTTTGTTTAGCAGACAGCATCTCGATAAAAAATTAATGCTTGCAGAAGTCAGACCCAATAAACTGTTACCTTCTGGGGTGGTATTAGCCTTCCAGTCTTGGGGCTTATCTGTAATGTGGTTAAAGTAGTTTTGATACTTTCTAGACATCATGGTCTCTTCGCTGGCCATGTGATTTAATTTTTAGGTTTATTTAACTCCCCTGTAAATTCAGCTATGGATGAGTGTGGGAATATTTTCCAGCCTTCTACTTACACTGCGGGTTTTTTTTAGTCCTCAGATCATTTCAGTTTCATTTTTGCCTCTGAATTATTAAAGTTACCAGTGCTCCAGTGTTGACAACTTGTTACCTCACTGTCCTTTTTGCACATGACCTTTGTGGTATGACAATTGCATCCTGCAGGGGAGAATAATAACCTGGAGACAAAAGGCATTTAGCAAAAGGAGTACAAATATTTTAAAAATACTGTTGTAATGGAAGCTGACTGTTCTGTGTGCCGTCAGGCAATGGATAATAACGTCTGTCTAATATTTTGTTTAGAGAATGGCAGTGGTCTCTGCAATGTCCTGGGTCCTGTATTTGTGGATAAGTGCCTGTGCAATGCTGCTCTGTCAGGGGTCCCTCCATCACACTTTCCAGCAGCATCACCTGCACAGACCAGGTAGGACTGAGATCAGCTGTGGGATGCTGTAAGATTGCAGGCTATCTGCCCATGCTCATGTCTGTCTTGATGAATGATTGAATAATCATAAAATCTTTTTTATCCTTTAACTTTTGAGTTTCTTGCCTTTATATTGCACAGCAATTTTTTTGGTCAGTCTAACGTGTGTTGTGCTTTGCCAATCTGATGTTGGAATATTCATCCTTTAACATCGTCATCTAACAACTTCCCAACGGGAAGAATCCCATTTGGGATAACCATTTGGTTTCTCTGTGTCTTGCTCTGTCCTTATTTCATCTCCTCCCCATTTCATGCAGTTCTGGAGTGGGTGTTTAACTCAATGACAATGTGACAGCACAGGTGTGGGTAACTCTGCAGTTATATGATCCAAACTGGACACGGGATTGTTATTGAAGATACAGGCACCCAATCTCACTCAGTGACTAGTGTTTAGTGGAGGCCCGGTGTTTGCCTTAGCGTAAACAAGACACAGTTATTCTAAGGTTCTCGAGTTAACCTCTGAAAATTGATGTGGTTGCAAAAGTGCAGAGGAGATTTTGGGGCTGTCTTTCAATGTGAAAGTGAAATGTCTGTAAAGGCAGAATAAAACCCACAGGTTAGTGGAGAATGCAGCTCTCCTTGACTGTTGTGTTCCACAGAGACTGTGCATTAGTAGCTTTACTGTGTTTTTATTAATGGAAGTGGATCATGTAACTTTTTCAACTGTTAATTGCACTTTGAAGAGTTATGTGCTGTGTTTAAAAATTGAGGAGTTGGCTTATTCTAGCACAGTATTACCTGGTTAAAATTAGATGGGCCAAGAACATTGCTTAATGAGTTTGGATCTGAAGAAAGGTGGGAGAGGTTTTAAAAACTTTGGAAATGAAAGATGGAAAATACTAACTCGCAGTGATGAATCATTTAACTATGTGGCAACAAATACTTTCATATTTTTTGATTTAATGGCATGCTTTCAAAGATGAACGGTCTTGAACTGCAGGTCTTCAGCAACCTTAATGACTTGTCTTTCCCAACTACTTTCATTGTTAAAAAGTCATAGGTATTGGCGTTGTCTTGCTTTCTTGTAATAAAATATGCACAGTATAGAGGAACGGACCTGAATCTTTGATAGAGCAGCTCTCAGTAGCTACATTAGAGCATCCGATTAACTCACAGTGTTATCTTTGCTAGCCGGCACTGAAAGTTTGAGAGTATTTGAAGTTTGAGTGGTGAGGTTCTTATCTGGGGCTTGCAGAGAAATGAACAAAATATTCATTACAAGACAATTGTAAGTAATGCTGCTGGTTATTTGAGTGTGTTCCTCAGTGAAGGGAATAGGAAAAAACAGCCCAGCTAGACAGATAGGTAAAAGGAAAATGTAATCTCGTTTTGTAAAATCAGTTGAAACAAGTGACATGATGAGAAAAAATGAGAGCTGGGCAGATTCAGAGCTCTGCAACATTTGCCTAAGCTTGAAAAATCACCTTTTTTATGAAGCAAGAACAGCAAGACACCGAATGCATACCAAGCGTTGGGGAAATGTGAAAAATGACAAAATCTTTCACTCGGAGATGTGATACAGATAGAGTGAAGGTTTTACAGCTGCCTCATCACCTACTTAGAAACAGCCAAGCTTTCCCTCTTGCGAGCCCTTCTCAGGCAGCTTGTTCTCACCCTACCTGAATAAGATTGATGGTGTTCTGATCCCAGGCAGCCAATTTCAGTCTCTCAAGAAATAATCCACCACGTTGACAGATGAGTGGAATTTGACACGATGTTCACCTCAGATTCAAATTGTGCTGCACCTGGGAAGCACCAGCTAGTGAGCATCCTTTAGAGAAACTGTTAGGGATTTTGGACAATTTCTGGTGTCACGACAAAATCAAGACTGTTTTTTAAGGCCATGAATTTACAGTCTGCCAGCTGAATGTGAAAGGTTGTACATAAAAGGGATGGAAATACGTTAACTAGCAAACTGAGTGATTTTAATGTATTCAACTGCAGTCCCTGAGCACACCCTATTTTTCATCTTTATAATATTAGGAATGCGTCATTTACTTTTAGTTAGTAACTGTGTAAGTAAGATTAAAATGTTCAGCCAAATAAAAGCGAATTAAAAAATGCATGTAGATGAGCCAGTGCATAGTTTCTGTAATTTAATATTTGATATAGGAAATTTCAACTTACTGAATCATGGCATATGTAGCTGTAATCAATAGAACGCTCAGCACACCTTTTCATTCAGCTCATGATCTTCCATAGATAATGAGCTGCTCTAAAACAAGAGATTTTGAGCTGCTCAGCTCCTCCGTGGGGCTACTTGGGTGCAAGATAATTAAAAAGACAGGTTCCGCCCCAGCTTGTGCTTCGCATGCTTCATGAAATGAAGAGTCTCACTGAGCAGAGGAAGGTGCAGGTAAAAGATAAAATCCTCGTGGAGTGTGTTTAACATAATAAACTTGAACTGAACCGGGTGGATTAGCACATCTGTACTACTGCCGTTAATCCAGTTTTGAAACGCTGGGAACCAAGGGCATGGCATGAAGAGGTTAGGTTATCATTAGAGATTTGAGCTTGTCGTCTTTTTTTCTCTGAAACTTTCTTAAGCAACTGTCTGAATGGGTTGAAATAGAATTCTACACACTATGTGCAATCACAAATTTAGAGCTTCCTTTCAGCGTAGTACAGTTTTTCAGTTTTAGAATTCAGTACTTCGTTATTCAGTTAGACAACTTAGAAGATACAAACCTGAAAACAAATGTGATGAAGTGCTTTATGTGACAATATTTGTGAGTGAGTGCAGCTTTATTTTCTCTGAAGCGTTTGTGGGCGGGCACAGATAATAAGGGCATAGTAAATATCGCTTGAATATAGGATGGATGATGCTGTGTTATTTGTACCTGTTCATGAATTCTTTCTTGTCTCATTAACGCAATGGAAAGTTGGAATGCTGCTGTTATATATCCTTAAGTATTGGTGGCTCTTCCTCTGACTCTAGGTAGGTTTTTCAGGCTGGGATCCAGAGGAGACCTCTGGAGTAAGTTAGCTGAACACCGCTGCAGTCTAGTTCCCCTTGGGTAACACAAACGGCTTTCTGCAGGTTATTTATGACTGTATTTCATTTTCATGAAAATTGTTAGGCAAAGGATGTATGGAAGCATTCATGGGAAATAACTTTGTGGACACAAATCTTTTTCTTTGAGAGTGTCATTTTTGTGTGATTTAAAAAGAAACAGTGGTAATGAGAATTCCGCATTGGCTGTTTCAGGCTCTGAGATGCACACAGTTGTAGAGCTGTTGAATTGGCCTGAGGATTAGAGTGGACAGGTTGTGATTTGCAGAGTTAGCTGAGTGCCTGTGATAGTCCATCGATCATCTGATTGACAGAGCTGACCCTGCCCAGGGGTAGGAAGTAGATGCTGGCATTTGGTAAGACAAGAAGATATTTACAAAGTAAAGGATTCAAGTTCAAAGAATAACCGCTACCCTTTCAGTCATGCAATTCTTAGCAATTTTTCTGGCTTTGTTCCACAAACGAGGGACATTTTCCTCCTGGTGAGGACCATCAGCTAGTATTGAATTGCACTGGCCACGTGTTGCTCAAAAATACAGGAAAGCACATTGGAGTCACCTGTAAGCGTGTGCAAAATAATGAGGCGCACGTTAAGGATGCAGGTTAGTCTCGCATACGGTGTAAAGATGAGGCAGACACAAGCAGAAACATGTATCTACTCTAGAAATGCTGACATCTGCAACTCCGTTAATTAAAAATAGGCCTATTCAGAGGAAGAAATCATGGACTGAGTCAAGCTAGAATTGTATGTCTACTAAACCTGAAGTACCTTTTATTGTGACAGTAGTTAACGATGTGCCCATTAAAATCATCTTGGATTGATTCTCTATACCTCATATTACAAGGAGGAAAATCAGTCTCAAAGCAATTCTACACAAACTAGCAAGCAACATCAACCTAAGGATGCGCTGAGCATGATTCTCAGACAGCATTTTGCAGAAGCTTGAGTCTGTGCTGTGAGAAAAATTTCTTAGTTCTGATCTTGGCCTTCCAACTGATTCTATAGCCTTGGGGAAAACAGCATGTTTTCACATTTCAAAAGGTGTACTATCTTCATATGGCCCGTGTATGTGGCTAGTCAGGTCAAAACAGGCTGGGAAGAATGTTGGTCTGAATAAAATTCCTCAGGAATGTGTAAATAAATGTCTTTAGTTCGTAGAAAAACTGAGGTTTGGAAGATGAATTCAACAGGGTTTTTGTTCTTGGTATTGATAGAAGCAAGTGTAGGACTAGGTAGGTAATAAAAAATGTGTTTAGTTTCTATGATGGGCAAGAACTGTATTCCATCACACGGTGTGAATGCGAAGCATTGCCTTTGGTACACAATGTTCAAATTGCCATGCAGCACCTGAGATGGACATGAAAACTGGTGTTACTGATGTGTTAATTAAAATGAACAAATTTATGAGCTCTAAGGCCTAATTCGGATTTCACTTACACCAGTAAGTGCGCAGGAAGCACTGTATGCATCCTGGTATTTTCATGATCAGAAAAACCTGCTCGCAGCGAGATATTCCAGTCACTCCCTGGAAATCACCTTGTGACACCTCTCTGTTCTATACCTCTAGCCTTCACAGTCTGTGCTCGAAAATATGGAACTACCAGCTGCTAAGTAAAGAAATCCAGGTTGGAGGTACCTACTGTGTTCCCAGTCACATCCAAAATATATTTGGATGTATGTGGACAAACTTTCATACGTATTTTGTGTAGGCAGAGGACGGATGTAACAAACCAACGCTTAAGGATGAGGTAGGATTACTAGCAGCGTGATAGTGATGAATTGCCTACTGTGCTCATGCAATGTACTTGTTTACAGCAGCAGACTTTATCAGAAGTATTGCGCCCTGTGATTTTCATTTTTTTCTGAAAAATTGAACCTCTGGAAGACAAACAACATGGCTATGGGGTGCGCGTGCAGCCGGAGATCCAGCTGTTTGTTTTTTCTGGGGTCTGTGAGCTGTTACTTTAATGGGCTGCTGTCTCTCAGCTAAAGCTGAAGGGTAAGTAGGCATTGCCAAGGAGCAACCGGTACTCGGTGGAGGGTCAAAGGCAGGAAAACACCTCTCCCCTTCACCAGAGAAGGGTGTGCAGCTTGGGGGCTAGAAGCTCAGTTACAGGTGGAGGAAAGCTGTCACCAGTCACACTGCTGAATGTGATGCCTTGTTACTTCTGATCCAGGGAGACAAAGCAACCTGAGGGGAGCAGGTGTTGCAGCTCGATGGACTGTGAAGAACAGCACGGCCAAGGTGTGCGGAGGGGCATTGAGCAGACTGCTGTGCCCAGCGTGGCTCCAAGGGAGCTGCTGGAAGCGCAGCTATGTTCTCTGTAATCACCCGCACAACACACCCTGTCCGAAAGATCAATGGCAAGGTGCAGAGAGTGGTATTTGGAGAGAAATGCCTCCTGCACATGGGGGCTGCACTGGCGGCGTCTGTGCTGTGGTTCAATCCCCCTGGCTCTGTCCTTCCTCCTGGCCTTGCTCCTGTCCCCATCCCATGCCACTTCAGCTCTCCCTTGAGTCTCTCTGCAGGCAGCCACATAGGCAGGCACAAAGTACATCCCTCTGCGTGCCAGGAGCAGCTCTGGGGAAACAGGGACTAAAAAGTTCCTCTTGCTGCAATGGTCCTGCAGGCAGCTTCTCCCACACCCACGTGCTGAACCTCCGTGAGTCATGAAGGGACCTCTCGGTGCACTGCACTACCTGTAGCTCGCTGTCACGCTATTAACGGCTGTGAGAATCTGTGCTGTGGTGGTGAAGTCCCAGGGAAAACTTGGCGCCTACAAATGTAAAACGTAAAGTCAAACTGCATTGCTCTGTGCTGAAGTAGTTCTGCTGATAACATCAGAAACCTGCCTTTAATGATTAGCCTGCTTTAGACCAAGCTCATCTATATTTTAAAAGGCAGTATCCAAGTGCGCTTCCTCGTAAGATAGATGTGTTTTCTCCCATTAAGTTTCATATTGTTTTATCCTATCCCTAATCTCTGTATTTCCTTTTGAATGTTTTCCTTTCCACTCTGCTGTGAAATCAACCTTCGCTGTGAGCAAGATTTATTTTCCTGATGGGATTCAGCATTTTTGCTATTTTCAGATGCTCTGTACTGAACAATTCTCTCCAGCGAAACTTTTTTTTTTGCATGGGAGCGGTGCTAGAGATTTCTTTTCATTGTGCTCTAGGCAGGGACCACAAGGACTGCAGCACAGTTGGACTCAAATTTATGAGAGTCAGTCAATGATGCAGAATGGGGAATTGGGGGTGTAAATTAAGTTGAATGAGGTTACAAAGCCCTATCTGTGACTCATATTTCTGTGCTCTACTTAGATTGCTATCTGACATCTCTCTTGCCTTCGGCATTTCTTTCATAAACACCG
>NW_010430041.1:55526-56728 GCF_000710305.1 Buceros rhinoceros silvestris
TTTCAGAACAACAGTTTTTCCCTTCTCAGGGGCTGAGGACACCAGTTCTGCCTGTCTTGAAAGGTGACAGCAGGTGCAGGATCGCTGTTGCTACCATGATAATCAGTAACTGTCTCATAGTATTCCATTGTAATCCTTATTTTACTTGGAGAGAGCAGCTTTGCTTGGGAACTGAACTGATGGCCGGAATGGAAAACCTTACATCATGCAAAAATCAGTAGAAGTGATTCCTCGGGAATCCCCAAGTCAAGAGCAATACAGGGACAATCTGTTACCCGAGATGGCTGAGTTTTCTTCTACCAGGGTGCTCTCATCGTGCTGTTGTCTCTGAGCTACAGGTAATCTGGGAATAGTCAGCCCCACGCTACAGCTCGCATTGGCAGTCGCATGAGCTGGGCGCTTTTTGAAACTGTGCATAGATGTTTCTTCCATGAGTGGTGAAGTTATATTTGTGTCTCGTGCACTTTACCTCTCACTAGATGAAAAGGCAGTTAAAAAGCAGCTTAATGGTGATCTTCTCTTGGTTATTAGGAGAGCTGCTGGTTCAGGTAAAAATATGCTTTTAATCCATCCTCATGCAGGATCCAAAGCTCCTGTTGGATTAGTTTTGTTTTCTCTAACTGACAAATCTGAATCTAGAGCCTTCACTGTGAATCTACTAAAAGCAGGGAGCAAACATCACCTGTAGTTAACTCATGTGCTAGTGAAAGCTCTATTGACAGAGAACTCGATCGGAAAACGCCTGTGAACATCCATGTCAGTTTATTGGAAAGTGGGATCTCGGCACTGTAATTTCCCGTGTTGTAAATAATGTTGGCAGCCAACAGGCTCCATAGATCAGCCTGAGTGCAGGCAAGAGCCTCAGGACCTTAACACTCAGCACTCAGATAAAACTTTATTATCTTTTTTATTGTCCTCATTAATGCTCTTCAAAAAGTGCCATTAAATATTTCCGGCAAGCAAAGCTTTGGTGTAATTTTACTGTATTGTTAAGGTTTTATTAATTATAATATTTTCTTGCAAAGTCTATTTATATTTGATCATGACATTAGTTGCCACAGCAAACTAGAGTTAATTGTGTGATTGCAATTAAGTGATTGGGAGCAGGCAAGGATAGTTTATCTGGAAATTAATTTCATTGATTTGTATGTTTATTTTTCAAATGAACACAAAAAAGAAGGGAACTTGCTTATCACCTCTTT
>NW_010430041.1:56832-57135 GCF_000710305.1 Buceros rhinoceros silvestris
TGTTGCCCAGGAATCATCAATGTGACTTTAAACAGATTCAAGGATGGAAAAGCATCTGTATTATATATCTTTGTCTATACAAACCTGTTAAGAAGTAAAAGTTCAACTTCTGAATGTAAAGAAAACCTAAAACCGAGCAGAAATGGGATCAAGTAACACTGAACTAGCACTAAGGTCATGTTCAGAACACTGCATTTGAAAAATGCATCTCAGAGAAAAAGCTTAGCTTCATTTCAGATTTGGCTGAAACTACTTTGGATGAAGATGTTTATGGCAAAATGTAATATATATAATATAATAACT
>NW_010430042.1:0-735 GCF_000710305.1 Buceros rhinoceros silvestris
GCTCCCTCCTCACCTCGGGCAGCGCATCCAGCACGAGAGCCAGCTGGGCGGCTTCCCCGTACTGCTTGAGCGCCTCAGCTTTCAGCTTCATCCTCTCGGCCTCCGCCTTCCCGGTGGCCTCAATCACAAACGCCTCCGCTTCTCCGAGCTTGCGGATCTTTTCTGCCTCCGCCTGAGCAAGGAGGACTTGCTTCACCCTGGAAAGCATCCAGCGCTCCAGCACCCCGGATCCCCGCAGAGACCCCAGTGCTACTCCCCTCCCTCCAGCAGCCACACACCAGCCCCGCCACGAGACCACTCCGAGCTTGCGGATCTTTTCTGCCTCCGCCTGAGCAAGGAGGACTTGCTTCACCCTGGAAAGCATCCAGCGCTCCAGCACCCCGGATCCCCGCAGAGCCCCCAGTGCTACTCCCCTCCCTCCAGCAGCCACCCGCCAGCCCCGCAGAGAGCTCACACCCGCAGGATGCGCAGCACCCACAGCACTTGGCCCCACCTCGCCCCGGCCCAGCGTGCAGCCGGGCTCAGGGCTGGACCCGCTCTCATCTCACTCACTTCTCGCCCTCGGCGATCTGCTGCATGCGGTAGGCTTCGGCCTCGGCCGGCCGCTTCACCGTGGCTATCAGCTCCTTCTCCATCCTGATGATCTCTTTCTCCTCGACATCGATCTGCTTCTTGCGCTGCACCACCTCGATTTCGATTTCCTCCTGGCGGATCTTCTGCTGCTCCCGGGCGCTC
>NW_010430042.1:881-1299 GCF_000710305.1 Buceros rhinoceros silvestris
GGCGTATCTGCTGCTGCTCCCGGGCGCTCTGGAGCTCGTAGGCCAGCTGGGCCTCCGCGGTCTGCGCACGGGAGAGATGAGGAGAGGGGTCTTGGCCAAGGACACAAGAACTCTCGGCAGGCCCTGAAACCAGCCACGGCTCCTGCGCCCACACCTCCACCCAGGGGTGACATCCCAGCCCTACGAGCTCTGCGCTCTTCCCACAGCACCTGAGCCCAACCAGCTCCAGGTTTGTCCGGGATGACCCTCCCCACCCTTTCCTCTCCCCCATGTCCCACCTAACCACTGCAAGCAGAAGACGAATCTGCTGCAGGGAGCTCACACTGTGAACAGAAACAGAAACCCAGGTTCTCCACCTCCAGCTCTCCCGACACATGCCAAGTACCTGAGCTACCCGTACCACCAGGAACCAGCCAGG
>NW_010430042.1:1430-3246 GCF_000710305.1 Buceros rhinoceros silvestris
GGGCTGTCGGACCCCACTCACCTTCATGTTGACCTCCTCACTGAAGGCAGCTTTCTGCAACTCAAAAGCCCGCTTGGAATCTGCTATTTTGGTATCTGCCAGGAACTTGACATCCATCATTTCCTTCTTGCACTCTGCCTCCTGCGGAGAGGAAACAGCAAGCGGAGCTCCAGGCTGTGCAGCCGGAGCAGAAGAGGCTGCTCTGGGGAAGCCCAGCCCGTCTCTGGACTCACCCGAATGCCAGCATCTCGCTCAGCTTCTGCCACCCCGATGTCCGCATCCCGTCGGACGGCCGCGGTCTGAGTCTTTCCCAGGGAGCTCAGGTAATCCACTTTGTCATAGACATCCTGGAGAGGGCAAGGGGAGTCACCACCACCGCAAACGAGCGACTCTGCTCTGCTCCCTCCCTGCTGAAGCCCAGAGCGGCCGCTCGAAGGAGCCCTCTCAGCCTGCTGCCAAACACACCAGGCCTGGCAGGGCAGGACGAGCTCTCCAACGCCTTCCCTCGGCTCCCCAGAGGCTTGGCTACCGGTGAGCTCTTCCCACAAGCCACGTTTCCAGAGGCAGCTCTTTGCCCGTCCTCCAGGGAACCTCCCGGGGCAGGCTGTCAGCCGGAGCCTTTCAGCCGGCCACAGCAGAGGAGCTCTTCTGGGAGCCCCCACAGCGCAGTGCCTGATGGCTGAGCGTACCTTGATGGTGAAGCTCAGGATCTCGATGCCCATGCGACCCACATCGGGAGCTGCCACCTCCCGCACCAGCTTGGCAAACTGATCCCTGTCCTGGTAGATCTGCTCCACTGTCAGGGTACCTGCAGAGGGAAGGAAGGTGAAGCACTTTATTTGGAACAGGTAACAGGCCACAGCGTGAGTCTAAGCTCTACAACGTCCTCGCTGCCCCTAATCTCTTCAGGTCCGGGCACAAGGGTGTAATCCTCTGCCCAGACATCTTGGTCCCTCCAGCACAACCACCACCCACACACCTGTAGCGCAGACATCTCTCACTGCAGGCACCAACAGCTCCCTTATCGGCACAGCCAACTGCGCAGCAGGAGCTGCTGCAGGGGGGAATGGTCTAAGATGCCACCTCTGCAGTCAGCAGAGAAGGGACAAAGCTACTCGAGATGCCTTCAAGAGCGTGAGCTGCTCCGCACCTAGGATGGAGCGCAGGTGCCCCTCCAGCGTCTGAAGGATCACGTTCTTCACATCCTGCACGTTCTTCCCCAAGAACTGCTCACAGGCCACAGCCAGGAGCTCCTTCTCGGTCATTATCTTCACCTAGAGACAGGAGACAAAGCCAAAGGGGCTTGAAGGCGCCTGTCTGAAGAGGGACAGGCACCCAACAGCAGCAGCAGCAGCACCAGGCTGCCAGGCCCCCTGCTGCCCATGCTCTGGGGACCAGGCTGAGCTGTCACCATGCTGAGCCAAGCCACCAAGCCCCTGCTCACTGCTGCTGCGGAGAGCCCTGCTGCAGGCACCTGCAGCCGTGGCCACCAGCTGGTGTGGGGACAGAGCCTGGCCCTACAGGTCCCACCTGATGAAACCTCTGCCACAGAGCCCTGAGCTGCCCGTTCAGCCACTGCACCAGCAGCAGACCCAGGAGGAGTCTGGCCAGAAGCCACGTTGTCTTTACCTTTCTCTGCCTCCTTCACTAGAACTCGTTTTTCTGACATGGGAAAGACAGAGACCAAGGAAGAGTCTGAAAAGCCCAAGGAGCACCTTGGGAACAGGGGCTCCACGCGGTGTCCCCTGCAAGGAGAGATGGGACGAGGTGGCTGTACCACACTGGTTTGTCCTGCTCGTGGCTGGGAGCTCCCAGC
>NW_010430042.1:3358-4479 GCF_000710305.1 Buceros rhinoceros silvestris
CCTCTGTGGGGACCCCACTATTGTCCTGCTCCGCACGGTCAGTCTGGTAACGATCCCCAGGGGTGAGACACAGCCACCCAGCTCTGCTTTCACTTCCCGCAGGCAGGGGCAGGTGTGAAAGATCCCCAGGTCCAGACAAGTCAGGTCTCAGGATGGTCCCGCTGGTCATGGCGCTGCTTTTCCAGGGCAGGGTGGGTTAAAAATCCCTGTGGAGTGTGTGAGGCAGTGGAGGCGTGTCCTCGTGGAGCCCCAGGACTCAGCCATGAGGAGCTACAACCCACCACGGTGACAGCTCCTGGTGGCCAGATCCAGTCTGTGGGCTCGGGCAAAGCCCGGACCCAGGGACATCTCCATGTCTGGCGGCACCAGGGAAGGAAGCAGGGCCATACCAGTCCCAGGGCTCCGCTGGGAGCTCGGGGCGCTGAGCAGGTCCCACAGCACCCTCTCATGGAGACACGTAGGCTGAGCAGTGCCTCCTGGCCCAGCAGATGTTGTGTCCCGCCCCACGGGCCCTGGCTGGAGCTGGCTGTGATGCCACCATGGTCCTGGCTCAGAGACCTCTGCAGCTCCAGGCACTGCACAGGGGCTCTCCGAGGGACCCAAAACACACTCTTGATGGGTTCACAGCCTGCAGACCTCATCCTGACACCTACTAGACTTTTGGATTGCACTGCTGGCAAAGCAAACTACTCTGGAGAAAACCTGGTCTGCTAGCCCATGAGTCCAGAACGATCCCGCAGCCTAAGCTCCAAAGCTGAACAGATGCAGCCAGCACCGGCACTGCCAGAGACCAGGACAACCGGGACCAGCCACCACCTTCTCAGGGGACTGGAGGTGGACTGTGTTAGACTCAAGAGAGCCGACCAGCACTCTGCTGCCGTGACCCTACCCCTGCTAACGTGAAGAAACACCACCCTGGGCTGAGCCCTTTCCTACCTTTGCTCCTCAGGCTGGGTCTCCCAGTCCAAAAGCCAAACTGACCCTCGGGCAAGCGTGACAAACCCCTCCCGCTTGCGCTGGGCTCCTCACGGGGCCAGGCCAGCACAGCACAGCTCCTTGTCCCTGCACGCTGGGCCAGCAGTGAGCTCTTTCCACAGGAGAGGGAGTTGGGAGAGCCGCCT
>NW_010430042.1:4723-5005 GCF_000710305.1 Buceros rhinoceros silvestris
CAGCGTTTAGGGTGTGCCCCCCCCAGCAGTTCCCCCGCCCTCCACAGCCCCCCGCCGCCAGGAGCTACGGGTGGGATGTTTGGGAGTCCCTGTGACACTTAGCAGGGCAAGGAAGGGCTCAGCCCCTGTGAGTAAAGCCGGCCAGCAGCCTGCCTGCACCGTGAAGCCCGGACAGCCCCAACCAGCCCAGCCACCCGCCGAACACCGACATCAATCGCTTTGGCAAGGCCAAGGGCGCCCAAACCAACAAGGAGCTGAGCGATTCGCGCCAACCTCCTCTCC
>NW_010430042.1:5201-7428 GCF_000710305.1 Buceros rhinoceros silvestris
GCAGCAAACGGCCCCAGCCCCGCTGCTGCCCGGCAATGCCAGCGAGGGGCGAGCAGTGACCAGCCCATTAGCTGGAGGCTCAGAAAAGCGGTGCGGAAGGGTACGAAGCCCAGTGTGGCCTGAGGCCCCGAGTGCACGGCCAGCACAGGAAGGAGCCTGCTGGGGAGTCCCCATCACACCCCTCTTGAAACCAGGAGCAGCATCCTTATGTGCACTGAGCACTTCTAGCCCTATGGCAAGCCTTTGAAAGGATGTTTCTCTATAATAATTTGCCTTTTCCCTTTTTTTTTGCACAAGCTCTAAAAAGAGAAATGTTTGCCTCAAAAGTATTGCTGCAAAATGAAGGTAGACTCTGTCGCTCGAGTCCCCAGCTGCCTCAAACCTACTTCCTGCACGGTAATTCCTCGCATCTCACCAGCCTAAATCTTCATAAAATAAACAGGCGGTGAAAAAAAACGGACAGTGAGAGGGACATGAGCGAGGTGAATTGGGAGCTGCCTCTTGAAATCCAGGTGATGCAGCCCTCTGCCTCTACACGCCGTCCAGCCTTGACCATTCTGCAGGCAACGGAAGGATGGCCCAAAAGCAGGTCAAAGAGGGAACGCTGCCTTCACAGAAACACCGTGTCCCGGGGAGAAGCTCAGAGATGTTTGGGATGTCTGCGAGGGGAGACAGGGGTGCGCACAGATTGCCAGCCAGCAAGGTTTCTTGAGGCTTTTTAGAGCCTGGAGGGATGTTTCAACAGACCACGGTGGTTATGTGACACATCAGCAGCTAAACGGTTAGAAAGAATTGGAAAATGGAAACTGAGGACGCTGGTTCACACCACCAGAGCCAGGGCGAGCCCAAGAAGCTGGTCCTGCCCTGGTGCTCTTGCTCAGAGCCCCGCGCCCAGCAGCAGCAGGGCGATGGATTATCTGCTGCCAGGTCATGGCCGTGCTCAGCCCTTCTGCCAGGTGCGACAACCTCAAACAGCTCCTGGCTGAGCTCGTGTCCTCACTGCGCACAGACACAGCAACGCTGCCACGTCAGTTCAGCACAAACCCGGGGAGGAACCTGCTGCTCTGGAAAGTGCTGGGTGAAACAGGTCAAGCGCTTGGTTTTCAGAGGGCTGCAGCAGCCGCGGTGCGGTCCCTGGGGGGGCATCAACGCACGTGGGGTTTTGGTCACATCACTGTGTCGCTCAGCAGCTCTTCTCGGCACCACCGCTCAGCGCAGGGAATGCGGCAGCCCCTTCTCCTGCAACCCCAGGCCTTGGGCAGGTGGTGAGCACAGCCTTGGGTGTGCTGAGAAGCACTGTCAGGGTTTTACACACCCATAATGAACTATCAGGATCAATTTTCGATCAAAGCATCCAGCTACTGAATCAGGGAGTCAAACTGTGTCGAAATCTAACATTTTCCTCCAGTGTCCTCCCCAAGGCAGGACCCGGACACAAGGCCAGACTCTCAGGGTCTCAGAACCGCGGGTGTGTCAGTCACAAGCAGCAGGAGCTGGTTTTCACCAATGAAGACGCTTGAGAGAATCAAAGTTCAATTTTACGCACAAATTTTAGAGCCTGGAGGGACCAAGTTCTTTCTTTAAGCTTCACCTCGCCACGAAGAACGACAAGGCCCACACGCTAATAACAACAACCCAAAGCAACGTCATGGCTGGAACCAGCTCGTGGTTGAAAGGCTCAGTGGTGCAGGGTCCCACACAGCATCGAGGGCACCACCACGGTACGTCACAAACACAGCGCACCACCCACACGCACCTTATGTGCCACGGGGACAGATGAGACACCAGACAGAGAGGAACGATTTGGGGGAGAGGTCGCAAGCCCCGTCACAACACAGGACGTGCCACAATGGGACTGAACCAAGGAGGACAGTGTGGTTCTGTATGAGACTTTGTCTCGGAGCAGTTGGCTTCTGTTCCTGGACAGCAGTAACCTCTTAAGGGGGAAAACCAGACCAAGTTAGAGACATGCATTCCTGAAAGGATGGTTTGGAGTTACTGTACCTGTGCCACACCCGTGACAGTTAAAGCTACCCCCTCCGCCGTCTCTACGTCCTCACACCTGGGCTGTAACGTCATTATCTCTAGGGAAATCCTGCCAAAAAACGTAAAATATTTGCACGTTTCCAGGTAACAGACACTCAGCTCTTCCCTTTGCGTCTCCTGCCCCGGGCCACCTGCCACACTCGCCACAGGTAATGTATGACAGGGAACGAAAGCAGGCCCC
>NW_010430042.1:7461-13420 GCF_000710305.1 Buceros rhinoceros silvestris
CCCTCCGCTCTCCCCTTGGCGCCCCCGCCCCGGGCCCCCCTGCCACACTCGCCACAGGTAATGTATGACAGGCACAGAATGCAGCCCCGGGACCGCATCTGCGACTGCAGACAGACGCCTTGGCCAAGAAACAGATCTTCAGATAACGCTTACAGGCAATTTATCAGTAAAGAAAGGCTGGAGCCGGACCAGGAGTGGCACCATGACCCTCTCCCCTCCACTGGGCTAGTGAGGTGGCCAGAGCTGGCAGCTCCGGGACGCCGGGGCAGCACGTGCTCTCGCTGGCTGGTGTCACTGGTTTAAAAGCACAGCATGGACCCGGGATGCTCCTGCCCGCCCCGTGCTGCCAGCCCTGGCAAAAGCCTGGTGCGATGCTGCGAGCAGCAGCCGTGCCCCTGCCGTCACTGGGTTAGCATTAACACCGACCCGCCCCTGACCTGGGCCACCTCTCCTCTCCCTCTACTTTTCCTGTATCCCGTGACCCAAAGGCAGGTGGAAGCGAGTCTCCAGCTCGTCAGGGCCATGTCTGTGCAGTATCAGGCACCCAGGAACAGACCCTGCAGCTCCAGAGCTTTCTCAGTCACCGAAGGAGGGCTTGGGGTACCTTGGCCAGACCCAGCAACGTACCATGCTTTGGTAACACAAGAGACACGCCTGGCCGTGGCAGGATCCGCTTCAGGAAGCAAAGCTCGGCTCTCGTGTCAGCCATCACAGGCTGGGAAGGCGTCGGGAGTCAGGACAGGGAGCCACAGGGCAGAGAGCTGGTGTGGGTGAACGTTAGGTCAAAGATGTGAACCGCGAAGGGGCTGCGCTGGGCTGCTGGGCACACACCGAGTCGCTGCAGGATTGGCTGGGAGCGCCGAAACTTATCTCTGCAAGTTCATGCCTGCCTTGGCCACTGTCCTAATTAAACTGGCATGCCAACGGGGAGCTGATGAAACAGATCCCGCCATCCAGGACACGCACAGACTTCAGCCTTCTGAAGACCTAATCCACACCCTGAATTTAATTTCATCCCTGTGCTGCTGCTTAGCGGGCAAGTCACGGGGAGGTCTGGTCATGATGGTGACACGAGTTCCTAACTGCTCACAGCGCCAACGCTAATCCTGTGTGCTGCAACTCACCCGAGGTCTCTGTGCTGTACTCTCAAATGTGACAACCCCCAGAACGGGCACAGTCTCTGTGCAGAGGAAAAAGAGCTGAGTGGAAACCCAGGAAATCCAGAGCCACAGCAGAGCCAAGCACGGCTGCCCTTTCCCCGCACGGGTACAGGTTTCCTTTTGAAAGGGCACAAAACCTCTCTTCCCCCTGCCCCAAACCCTGCACGGGACCTGCTCTGGCCTGCTTAGGGCTCCACGCAAAAGCAGCGGCCCTTCTGCTCTCCGCCCAGCACAGCCTGGGAACAGCGCTGTGGAGGAAAGGGTTACAGCTGGAGGAAACGTCTGCAGCGTTATCAGAAGGAGCCAGAACAGCAATGCTGAATTTGGAATTTGCCAAGAATGCCTCTGTCTGCATTACCTCGAAACTGCGGAGTGCGACTCAGGGCAAGCCGGGGAAGGGGAAGGAGAGGAGGGTATTGAAATTTCAACTGTCCCATGAGAAAATCATTAGTTTTTATGTTATCCTGCTGCTGCTGCTGCTGCTGTTGCTGCTGCTCAAAACAGAGGGATGAACAGTTAGACACGATGTTAGGAAGCTGGTGGATTATTACCTGTGCAACCCCCGTTACGTACAGTGGGACCCCCTCCGACGTCTCAATATTCTCACAGCGACAGAGGATGGTCATAACCTCCAAAGACAGTCTGAGCAGCGAGGAATAAGGGTAGGACAGCAAATATACAAAGCAGTTATCAGAGAGTAAGACACTCATCACAAAGCACAGACGAGACTTTGAGGTTTCAGCTTTTCCCTGTTCAGTTTGCCTGCCTGCCGCTGCCCGGAGCAGCCAACCCCGCTCATGGCGGGGTGTTTACAGCATCCAGCTGCTCCTTTGAGGGAGGATGAACAGGCTGGGGGCTGTCTGCACCCCGCATCAGTCCCATCAGATGTCAGTGACCCCTCTATCCCACCAGGACTGGAGGAGTCAGCTGGAATTCTCTGCTGGAGTCATCTTCACAACACACACAGAAAATTCCTTTTTCTAGTAAGTTCGATGCTTCTATGCCAACATTTAAGAGGGACCAGAAAAATGAAAATGCCAGGGACCTGGCTACCCGCCCCTGGCTGAGGCACTGGCGAGAGAAGGTGCTTCCAAGTTTTGTCCTGAGAAGCTGAATAACACCATTTGGTTCCCCCAGAGCCATGTAAGACTGCGCTGCCTCTCTCTCTACTTTTCTTTCTGACCCTTAAAGAGGAACAGGATTTTTCCTTTTTCTTTTTTTCCCCCCAGTCCTCAAGGCTGCAGCAGGATGGGAGCCCAGCACCCTGCCAGCTCTTTTGTTCCGAGGTTAGTGCTACCTGGCGGGATGCCGCTGCCAGCCACGCAATTGCTGCTGTCGCTCCTGCTTTCAGCACTGGCAGCTCCAGAAAAGATGTCCTAATTTCGGAGGAGGAAATCTGCCTCGCTCCTCATGTTAATGAAGCAGCTCCATCTGCGCCGTGGCTTGGTGTATCTGGGAAAGGCTCTGCTCTCAAGAGGAGAATTAAGCTCATATCCCATGGCATCAACCGATTTTAAAGTGAAAGGTTTGCCTGGGTGCTGGCATCCCTGTCAAGAGCCCCGTTTGCCAACTAACGCCCAGACCTCTGTCATAGGCAGCTCACTCCGGGCAGGCAGCTCTGGCCCTGGATTCAGCCTTTGCTTAACTTACTAAGTCAGGCTCCCAATACATCTGTGATCTCCTTCAAACCACAGGTCAAGGTCCTCCACTGTTCTCTGGGCTTCTCACATAACAAGAGGAGGAGCAGAAACCACTCGTTCTCCTTGCGAGATGCCTCATACAAACTCGGGAATGGAACTTGTCTGGAGCAAAGGCAGTTCTTAGCATTGTGCCCATGAGCTGGGCCTTTCCACCCCCTCCCGTGAGCGTCGCTGGAGAGCCCAGGCTAAAGCAGCGGTGTTCACTGAGACCTCCTTCATGCCGCCGCAGCACTACAGATGGTTCTCATGGCAATCCCGGATACCAGCCCCTGGGGGGAGGACTCCAGAGGGGTGGTGATTCGTCAGCCAGCAGCAGCCAGGACCGCTTTGAAGGCGGCAAGCCACCTGTCCCAGGTGAAGAGCAGCCATGGCAGGGGGTCATCTGCAGAGTGAGGGCAGCCGCAGGCTCGCTTTGCTGGTGGCAACACGTGAACAGGGAAAAGAGGTGGCAAGATCAGGCAGTAAGGGTTAACTACGACCTCTGGCTGTCACTCAGTGCAAAAACCCCAAAGTCGCGTCTTTATCCTTTCTCCCTATTATTTTTTACACAGACGGAGGAAAATCTGCATTGGTAAGCACGAGGGAGATGTTAGGAGAGAGGAATCTTCCCCCAGATACCAAAGAGGAAGAGCTATGTCAGCAGGACAGCAGCACCGTCACAGCACGTTAGTTCAGAGAGCAGCACGGCAAGAGCCAGCAAGCAACATCCAGGACTGCGGAACGGGAGAGAAAGGGACCCCCGCGGGCTGGAACAGGAACACCGCCTGCTCCGAGGCCACAGCCGTCAGCGTATCTTTAGGAAAACAGTTGGGAGGAGCGGGAGGGGGCACTGGCCCACCACAACCCAGCGTTTGTGACTGGGGCGGGTTTGGGCCCTACAGGGCAGAACTCGGCTCCTCCTGTGAACTCATGGATGAGCCAGCCCCTGGCCCCGCTGCCCAGCACCTCTGCGAGAGTCTCGAGGCTGCGGAGCACTGCAAAGGCAGCGGCAGAGGAGAGCGGGGCTCTCGCCTTCCTCAGCACAGGAAGAAACACAGCGACCAACCAGGCTGCCGCCCTCTCTCAGCTTGGCGGGTTTCTGTAAACAAACAACCACCAAAATGGGAAAAAAATAGGAAAAAAGAAACAGTCTGCCTTGGTCTGGGAAGAGATTGGTCAGAGAGGCCATTCGAAAGGCAGGGGCCGGGGCTGATGCTCATCCACAGTGCCTCATCCACATGCAGTGCCCAGTCCTGTGTTCCTGAAGATCCGGCTGACAGCCCCACGGGGACGGCTCTGCCCAACTCCTCCAAAACCCCACCGCTACCAGGGGTCTCCTTACCTTTGGGTGTCAGTAATGCACCACCATGCCCAGGCCCAGCCTCCGTACACATACTGCTTCACGTCGGAGCCACAGCAGCCACCTGCAGCGGGAAGCACAGAGGTGGAGGGGTTACACGGACACAGCCGGGGAAAAATCCACACCCAGACTGAGCCACGAGCAGAACAACTTCCCAGCGAGGCTGCCCAGCCTCTGTGTGCTGAGGAAAGGGCACCCTGGGGGGGGTCACAGGCTCCCTCAGCCCCTTGGAGCAGGGGAAGCACCTCAGCTCGGCCGTGTTACAGCAACCAGCACTACCGAGCCAAGCGCTGCGGCACGACCAGAAGGATTCAAGCGGGGTTACCGGAACACAGCCGGGGAAAAATCCACCCCCAGACTGAGCCACGAGCAGAACAACTCCCCAGCGAGGCTGCCCAGCCTCTGTGTGCTGAGGAAAGGGCACCCTGGGGGGGGTCACAGGCTCCCTCAGCCCCTTGGAGCAGGGGAAGCACCTCAGCTCGGCCGTGTTACAGCAACCAGCACTACCGAGCCAAGCGCTGCGGCACGACCAGAAGGATTCAAGCGTGTCTGATAAACAACGAACACAGAAAACTTCCCAAGAGCCACGACGGCCCTGGAACGCCCTTCGGTCAGCCCTAACGCTGCTGGGGAACCCAGCGCTCTTCCTCACCTCCACGGGCTTCAGACCACAGTTTTCCAAAGGCGGCTTGTTTTAGAAGTGTCTTATAAAACCAGAAAATAGTATTTGTAATAATCCAGTATCACAAATACAACACACCGAAAGGGACGGTATTTCAAACCAGGATGTTACTATAGTTTTGCTGAGCAGTTGGAGCACTTTTAGCCACCGGAACAGTTGTAAGTACATGCTTCACTATCTTCAACCGGGATGCACCAGCTTCGTGTAGGAAATCCATCTCTCTTCCCTCACCCACACTGCAAACCTCCCTTAAACCCACCTGAAAGCTAGCAGGTCAGCATCGGCAGAGGGAAGGACCCCTGAGCTCCCTTGTTCTGGTTCATGTAAGTACTACGGCACCTGAGGCTTTGGTGGTCCACCACAGAGCTGGCTGTGCCCACCGTCCGGGCAGCCTCCTCTGACACGTTCAGGATTTGACCCCAGCGAGGCTGGAAGATGCTTTCTGGATTTTTGGGTCTTAGATTCAAGGAATAAGACGCCTGCTGCCTTTCAGGAGCGCACCCTGGCAGCGACCAGCCCTAGGTTTCATGCCTGGCAAGGGAGGAGCTCTGCAGCTCCCTGGCTCCAAGCTCTGGCTCTCGGGCAGATGGAGCCAGTGGTCCCTCCCTTGTCTGTTATCCATAGTCACACTTCCTGCAGCAGCGCCTGGGGGCCTCGGCAAGGCGAGCACTGTATCAACACAGCGACAGACAGTTTCAGCCCTGCGGGACTCATCTGCGTGGGCAGGACAGAGCCCGGGCAGAGGAGGAGCAGGCACGCAGGGAGCACAGCGCTGTGGGAGGGGAGAGCGAGGAGGTGAAGGCAGCAGACAGCAGCCACAGAAGACAGCCCCTTCCAAGAGAGATGACAGTTACTGAGGGTGCTGCACTAGGTCACACATCCAGGCCACCATGCTGGCAGGAGGCTCCCCTCCGGGCTGCAGGAGGGGACTTGGTCCTCCCCATTCTCCTCTTCCTCCCCATCCTCAAGTGTTTGGCTATATTCCACCTCCAGCTGAAGCATCACCTGCATCTCTGGCCTCCACACAACGGTTGATAATCTGTCAGGTCTGCAGTTCTTCATCCTCTGATTTCAGCAG
>NW_010430042.1:13513-18268 GCF_000710305.1 Buceros rhinoceros silvestris
CAGGAAGCGAACACAAGCAGGAGACAGATTTACACACTTTTTCAAGTCTCCTGCGCTCCACAGCCTAGAGGAGTATTCTCCCATCACCTCCAGCTACCCACAGCCTCTGGATAGCTTCTTCCTGTAGCTGGAAGGCTGTTTTGCCCAGGCAAGGAGTTAGAGCTGCTGCTGATACAACCTCCTGCAGCAGATTAGCCACAGCACCTTTCAGCGGTTCTCGGACGACATCAGCTCAGCCTTTTAGGCAGGCCGTTGTTTTCCAGGAACAGGAAGGGAGGTGTTCCTGAAGTCAGGAAAAGCAGCTCCCCATGGAAAGGTATTTTATTTCACAGGGTCTGCGTGGTCTTTACCAAACCTCCGGTAATCGTTTCATAACAATGTTCTGAACAACCCACCACTGTTACGAGACCGTGTCTCCCCATGCAGATGGTGCTTTTCTTCTGCAGACAACACTAGGAAACACCTTGTTTAGCATCATGAGCTTCACGGTCACTCTCCCGTGCATGCAGCACGGTTCACTGAGTTCAATTATGTGTCAAAAAGTGTTCAAAGCGTAAGAAAAAGTGGAAAGCTAACATGTGAAACCAGAGCAGGCACCACCTGGTTGCTGTCCGGCACGGCGGACATCTGAGCGCAGCAGAGCTCCACCCTGGCAACGCCACTCAGATGAGCCCGACGCTCATTCTCCACCGCGGCCCCGCAGCCTCTTTCCCAACTCTGCGAGCGAGTGTAAAAGGACCAGCAAAGCGAAACCTTTGCAAGGCTGAAGAATAAACCCTCTTGCACAATGGTGTTTGGCAGAGCCGCTGCCTGTGCCAGCTATAATACGCCCACTGTTCTAGCAGCCCGGGTCTCACAGCCACTTGGCCGCTGCTTCCAAACACCCACTGTCCCTCTTCCGGGGCAGCGTCGGGGCCAGGCGCACCACAAACGCAGGATTCATCGCCGGGACGCTGCCATTCAGCTTAGCCTCCTCCCAGACAAAGGGGTCTCATGTTCAAGCAGGAACTCCCAGGGCCACGGGAAAGCATGTCATCTGGTTTTTCCCCCCCCCCTTTTTTTTTTATGAAGTGAGATTAATCACTTGGGAGTTTGCAGATAAATGGAGCTCTCAGCAGCTGCAGGAAGCTGCTGCCCTGATGGACAGCAGGCAAGAAGGAACAGGAGCCCCAGCAGTGACGGGGACACGGGGCTCAAAACATCAAAGCTGGGACGATCTGGGGCTGTGAGGCAGCTCTGTGGCGTTTGCTCCCCCAAGGCAACGAGCTCGAGCTGCGGCAGGAAGCGGTGGTGAGCTCCCAGAAATCAGGTCGTGGTGACCAGGCTGCTGCGATAACTCTGCAGCAACACTCCTGCACAGGGACTGTCGCAGGCTGGGGACAAGCACAGAACGGACACCGCTGCTGCTGTGACCTGCCTTCACGCCTCGGCTCAGGGCATTCAGTGCTGGAGCCACCTCCTCCAGGAGGAGCCGCTGGCACAGCTGGGAACAAACAGCTCGGTCCAGGCGGGTAGAAGCGGGTTTGTTCAAGAAACAGCCCCGTGTCACGGGCTGCTATCAAGGGAGTGCAGCAAGGCGAGGAAAAAACTGATAATTGAAAAGAGTTACTGACAAAGGACATAATAGAGAGGAGCTGGGAAGGCAGAGGCACACAGAAAGAAAATCACGTAATAAAGCAGCGTGCAGACTGCAGGCAGCGCCTGGTCTGGGGCCCTGCTGCGCATGTCAATTGGGCTTCGTCCACAGGCAGGAATGGCATGAGGTTAACGGGAACTCATTTAAAGTGAGGCAGGGTGCCGAGCAGAACCCACAAAATCGCTCGATGGCACTGCAGCAGGTGAAAGCAGGTTATGCTGGCCAGCTTGTTTGGCAGGTAACCCGCACCTGAGTGACTCGGCTTAAGATCTGAGCAAGAGTGGCACAGAGCAGGCTCAGAACCACACGTTCAGCAGAACTCATCTCATAAACAGACACCCGGAGCAGACAAACCACAATGCCGTCACACCCTGGAGGCAACACCCCAGCACTCCTCTTGGAAACCAAGGGGGAAGCCCCGAGGCAGTTCTGTCCAGTTTTGCAAGTCTTGGAGCTGTAATAGGGGAAACCTCGAGCCCCACCACCCGCAGAAAGGCGAAGAACCACCTCCTGAGAAGGCCAGGCCTCAGAGGAGCCGCACAAACTCTCTTGGGCCAGCGGTGAGTGGCCGAACGGAGCACCGGCAACCTCCTGCTGCAGACCGGAGAGAAGCTGCGACGCTGTGCTCTGGAGAGCAGCGACCGAGCACCACATGCGGTGTGGCACCGGCTGTGGGGTGGGACTTCTGGCCAGCCAAAACCGGGAACACAGCTCTGCGGGAACACTCAGTTAAACCCGGCAGACAACCAGTGCCTCCAGACGTTTCCGCATGGCTTGCCTGGTGTGAGAGGTGGAACATTCTGACCCCGGGTAAGGGTTCTGAATGCCGGCTCCAAAGGCATGAGTGCCGACAGGGGCAAAACCTCACCGAAGCTGCCCGCTGCTTCCCACACACTCCCGGTGCTTCTGAGGCTGCAGGACGGGAACTGCGGCAGCCAGCTCACACAGGCCGGCCGCTGGGAGCAGAGGGGTGGCCCCAATGCCACCAGCCCCACCACAAGCACTAGGTCTCAGCTGGCTCTGGCTGCTCACCACGGCTGTGGCCTGGACCATCTCCTCCCGCTCCATTTTCACGCAGCCGACTGCTCTCACCTGTAGCTCTCTGCACTTCTCCTGACGGAGCCGCATCGGATTTCTTTCAGACCCTTTGGTCAACCTGTCAAGCTCGTTTTGATTCTACTCCGGCTCTTCAAAGCTCTCCAATCCATTCCTGGCTCAGTACCATCTGCAAATTAACAAGCACATTCTCGATTCCATTATCCAAGCCAAAACAAGGAGCTTCCTTGATAAATCCTTGCAGCTGAACAGCGAGCCACTGTCCAGCTCCCGGGCAATGGTTTTCCAGGCAGTTTCGTATTAATTTTGTGGTATCTGAGCAACCAGCTCCTCCTTCGCTGTGGCCTGGAGGTCTCTTGCAGGAAGGGCTTGCAGAGCCACAGGAAACCTTTCTTTCAGGCTTTCAAAACTCAGAGAAGCGCCGTTAAACCAGCACAGTCACACTGGCTCAAAACGATGGCCTGGTCCTCCTGCAGGAGTGAGGAGGATGCGGTGGGAGGATGCGAGAGCTTGGAGCAGCTCCATAAGGGCTAACTCCTCCCGAGCGCTGGGGTGCGGCAGGAAATGTTTACACTGCACTGCAATGACCTGCGGCTCTTCTTCCACTTTGAGAGAGACCAGGGAGCCCCATGGGGCGCTGCACCGAAGGAAGGTTCCAGAAAGCCGGGCTGGGCCGTACCTCTCAAGCTGCCTTCTGAGGAATGACAGAAGGAGCCTTAGTTCAGCCACGGCACGTAGAACCTGCGGCTGTTCCTCCTGCCCCGTGCTCCCCCAGCCGACACGGAGCTCATGCTCGGCTCATACACATCGTTCCCCGCTCCTGGGTGTTTCCCAGCAATGTATTTGTTCCAGTGCTCTCCTCAAAATAAAGCTGGGCTGACTGGGCTGCAACTCCCCCGACTTTTCTCCCTGCTTTCACAGCCTGAACTTCAGCCGAAACCGCCGTTTGTCCTGACCCGGACACAGGGAGGGCTGCATCGACCCTCCCGTCACCCACCTCCAGGTGCTCCCCTCGAAGCTCCTCCGGCCCGTCGCAGCGTGGTGCCTCCCTGCAGCCCTCGGCCGCCCGAAGGAAAACACCCCAACTGCAGAGATTCGGGCAACACCCTTTAGTGAGCGTAACCGGGAGAGGAACGCAGCCATCAGAAACGGCACCTCCTTATCACAGGACTCTCAGAAGTACCTGAGTGTTGTACTGCAGCACTAGCACATCGATCCTCAGCTATGAAAGCTGCGCTTGACCAGACCGTAACCCCCAAACGAGCCCTTCAGCTGTGGGAACACGCGGCTCTCAGGATGGACAGGGACTCCGGGTATCTCCCCGAAAACCCGAGCGGCTCCGGCTGTGCTTGGGGAGGGCTCGGCGATGGGCCAGGCGCCCGCCAAAGCCTCCTCAAAGCTTGCACCAAACCTCCCAGCGCTGCTACGCTCCAGCAGAGTGAGACCCACTCCAGAGAGACCGTTGTGGCCCCGGCAGGGCTCTGTGGAGCGCTCTTACGACCCCAGGGCTCTGCGTTTCACGGACAGATTGGCTAAGAGACCGAGGTTTCTTAGAAGACTGGTGTTGCTCAACAGGGAAAGGACACAAGTGCTGTCGGGAAGCAGCTTCCCAAATAAGGCTACGGAGCCCCTGCACGCACAGAGCTTCCCAAGGCAGGGCCGACTGCTCCTGGAGCGCTGCAGGAACCCAAGGGTCTCACAAGAAAGTGAAAGGAAGGAACAAAGCACAAAGAAGGAACCTCACTCCTCAGAAAGCACCTACCTGCCAGGGAAGGCATGGGACGAAACCTCCTTCAAGAAGCACAGGCTAAACTTACAATAGAGAAAACTCCCAGTTAGCTTCTTGATTTGGAGGTGCCAAATAACAGCTGTATGACAGCTCAAGGCTGCCAGCCAAAAGCCATTTCCTGCTGGTCTGCTCTTCCCTTCACCCTCTCTGCCCAAATCCAGGCTAGTACAAGCGCTGGCCCCCGCGATCCCCTCGGCGTTTCCCCAGGGACGCAGCTCACGTTCCTGGAACTCCAGCTGCTTTTAGCTACAGGCCTCTCGCTAACGCTCTGGCA
>NW_010430042.1:18390-18697 GCF_000710305.1 Buceros rhinoceros silvestris
GCTCTGCGTGTCAGTGCGGAGGAGCTGCAGGGCCCTGCAGAGCTCCCACCACCTCTCGGGCTGCCCCTGGAGCTCTCAGGAGACAGCAAGTGGCTGCAGACCACGCCGGGCAGCAGCAGAGGGAAACCACATCTGGAGGGAGCACCGGAGCCAAGGGTGACTCGATTTGCGCTCCCTTCCCAGGACGTGCCTGTCCGCCGAGGAGCAGCCCCGGCTCGCTGCTGCAGCTGTGAGAAAGCGTCACGCTTGGACTGGCGAGCAGATGCCACAAACTCCTGCTGGCTCATCCAGCCCGCCCCGCTCAGGA
>NW_010430042.1:18848-19096 GCF_000710305.1 Buceros rhinoceros silvestris
AAACTTCAGAGCTAACAGGAGCGAAACCAAGCGTTTACAGCTGCAGGACACGGGGCATCCCAGCACGCCGGCAGCACGGCTCCCCGAGCCCTCCCGCCAGACCAGACGGGGCAGTGCAGCAAGCGCCACCGATCGTGACGGGGTCTCTCTGGAGGGAAGCGCAGCATCAGCTGTAGATCCCAGCTGGGAGCCGCAGGGACGCGCCGCACACCAGGAACGCTGGCAGAAACGCTGCTGCTGCCAGCAGC
>NW_010430042.1:19358-19693 GCF_000710305.1 Buceros rhinoceros silvestris
AGGTTACCCAGGAGAGATAAACCCATAACAGACCAGCCAGAAACAAGCGCCACAGCCCGCTGGAGGCTTGGGCTCCAAAACCCAAGCGGTGCTGTTCCACACTTAAGGCAGAGCTGTGGGGGCAGCACATCCTTGATGTTTACAGACCTTTCCTCCCGGGTTAACTTGGGCCTGAGCACCACAGCCACAAAACTAGTCTGGCATCGGCAGGAAGGACATAACATGACCGAGGGTACACAAAGTGACAAACATCTGCACCCAACTTGGTTATTACCGTGTCCACAGCCCCGGCCTGTTGCACGAGAGCGGAGTATCCAGTCCTTGAAGCAAGCCAT
>NW_010430042.1:19850-20124 GCF_000710305.1 Buceros rhinoceros silvestris
CGCCATTACATCACCTAGCTGTAATTAAGTCCTGCCCTCACACAGCCTGGTCTACGGCAAGGTGCCGCCTGGAGCGTCGGCAGCGGATCAGAGCAGCTACAGGTTGGCTCAGACACAGGGATTTCACTGCTGGTTTATGAACTCTGACCTAAGCAACCAGCTCACCTGAGGAGAAAACCCTACGTGTCTGGCGGGCATCAGCACCAAGAGGCCAGGCTAGTGATGCAGGGTGGGTGAGCAGGGCACCCCAGGGAACAGGCCCGTGGTGCGCTGC
>NW_010430043.1:0-2857 GCF_000710305.1 Buceros rhinoceros silvestris
CCCCAGCCCCCCCTTCCCCGCCCCCCTGCCCCTTAGTGGAAAAAATGCTGTCCTGGTTTGCCTCTTTTATTTTGACCTTGAAAGTCCTAACTTCTGCCTTTCTCCTTCTTCCTGGAGGAACCCTGGCAAGAACTTTTGCAACCGTAAATAGTCATGTCATTATAAAGCAATAACACGGGCTGTAGCTCTCCCTCCCCAGGAGAGGTGGGCAGGGATGTGCATCTTGTCAGTCTGCTTTTCCCTGTGAGGAAACGTAGAGCTGCACTTCGTTTTGAAGTTTCACGCGACGTCACAGATCAGGTCCTCTGGCAAGAAGGGGAAGCAAATGCCGAATATGCTGAAGTAAATGACTAGCCGTAGGGAAGAAAATCCTTTAATGTGAGCATGGTGTAGGTAATGCAGCATTTATTTACCACAAAGAAACTGTAAAGAGCACAGCATTGATTCCTTGGGTTTTTTTTCAGATCAGTTTCACAGGGCTTGGTCTGTCGAGAAGCGTTTGAAGAGTTGCTATCTGGAGAGCTTCAGCACTGACCCCCTGACCCAACTGAAGTTTGCCAAAGTGTTCCTGGAATGACACAGGGGCTCCGGCTGGAGTCAGGCCAGGACATTAGACGAAACTCCTTTTGTGGCACTCTGCTTTTGATGGCTAGAGGACAGATTTCCTGCTCTATCTCTGCAGCATTTTACTCTGTTGACCATGAAACTCTGCTAGCGCCTGCTGAGGAGGGGGGTTGTAGTCTGGTTGGAGTAGTTTGGTGGGACATAGCCAGTTAGTAAAGACATGAACATATGCCCCTGTTGCTAATGACTGGATGTAGGACTTATGCTTTTCCCTTTTTTGCTGACCCAATTGAGCACAAAATGGGAGACATTGCTGCAGCCCAAAACACTTCAAGAGCTCAATCTGGTTGTGCCATCCCTCCCTCTCAAGTTCAAAGTGTCAGTCCTTGAAAGCCTTAGTAGCCTGAATCGAAGTATCTAAGAGTCACTGAATTATAGGAGAGTATTGCCATTTTCAGCTGCAGCAAAAGATGAGATGGGAAGAAGGTGGTTCTCTGATATCCCTCTCCAGCTGTTGTAAGCATTGGTCAGTGTCTCTCTGAAGGGCGGAAAAAAAAATACTCACCTGGGACAGTTAGCGCCTTCTTTATAGAGATGCCCAGGGTATGCACGTTGCCTTGTTCTTCACATGAGCGGGGAATCTTCATTGCCTCTGGAACACGTGTCCCTCCTGACTACAGCAGTGGAGCGCGGTGTTTCACCAACACCATCACGACTGGCCTTCAGGGGTTTCCGTCTTCCCGTCGCACACATTGGCCAGAAAGTGAGGGCAGGACAGCATTGTTACCGGTGCAGAGTACAATCTCTCCCTCTCAGTCTTTTTATGCACGCACACAAACACCCACACCCTCCACATACGTAATGTTCGTCTTTAATTTTGTGTACATTTAAGCCGCACACTTTTTGAAGAGGGTTAAAGATGTCAAGTTAATTCAGAATAAAGAAGTGATAAGAAGCGTTCTGAGATACAGGGCTGGTGATTCTAACAAGAGAGTAATTTCGTGGCTTTCTTTGGTTCTGAAGTTAATTGCAGGCATCTAGGGTTTCAAGACCTCGTGTTATTGATGTGGGTGTGTTAGCAACAGGAGGGATTGACTCCAACATTAAACTGGAATTTAGCATGTGCAGTAGGTAGTCAGGAGAAAGAAATAAGAACAAAGGAGACTCTTATTATCTCTAATTATTATCTTTTAATTCCCCTCCCTTTTTTCCTTCTACATGCTCTCTCTCACAGCCCTCTCCCTTCCAATAATTACAATAATCAACTTACAATGATAACAGAAATAATCTCTTGTAAGATAGCTAAACAAACCACGTTATCTGTACTGAATTCTGCTTACTTAGAGTAGGTATATCACTTAGAGAAAAGCCAATAGAATTTTAATTAAAAAATGCATGTAGATTGTCAGTTAAGATGCAAAAAGGTTGTGCAAACACACGCAAAGTGGTCCATAAATTGCTTGGTATTTGAGGGAACAAGTAGGAAGGCAAACCCACCTCAAGCCAAACCGAACTAAAACCGCCCAGGTTTGAGGAGCTCTATTTATGTTGATCTATACAGAGCACTAATTGCCTTGGAAATCAAAAGCAGGGGGAGGGAAGAATCCCCCCTTGAGCGACAATCACATCCACCCACCTCTACCAGTGCTGGGAGCAAGCACGCGGAAGTTAATTAAAGATTTTGCATCTCTCCACCGCAGTGCTGGATTGATAGCTCTGGATCCTGAGATAAACTAAAGCTCTCCCACATCTTATCGCTAATACACCTTCAACCTTGCCCTGGAGGCACCACCTCCAGGGAGCAGATGTTTGCTTTCGCTGGTGCGTTCTACGCTTGGTCTCTCTGCTAGGACTGGAAGTGAGAGGAGTGATGAATGCCAACTGATAGGTAGGTGCTTGTCTCACAGGAGCAGGACTAGGCAAATACCTAGTCATGGATCACCGTGGCTTGAGAGGACTCAGGATCTCTGTGCTAAACGTTCTGTTCTAAACGTATAAAAAGTATAAATATAAGTAATATGTATAAAAACGTATAAAAAGTATATCACATGAAGGCTATTTAGCATAGAAATGACAAAAAGCCATAATTTTTGTACAGGTATGGTAAATACTTCAACTGACCAAAACAGAGGGTTTGCTGGAGCCGACTTTGATACGAAGAAAGTCCTCTATGCCACTCAGTGCCCTGATTTGCCTCATTCCCTGTAGTCTTCATCTCTTGTGCTTCTGGTGTGAATCCTGGCATGGTCTGCTCATGGCCTTTGCACTCCTGTGGCAGGGCAAGAAAGGTGGG
>NW_010430043.1:2963-14132 GCF_000710305.1 Buceros rhinoceros silvestris
TGGTGGCTTCAGCTGCCACTTTGAGGACAAGAAGTGCATACTCTTCACCCAGAGTTTTCTCCAAGCTGCGTTGCTACAAGGCATCACTGGGAGAAAATTTCAGCAGTGATGGGACGATCAGCATGGATCAATGGTTGTAACCACCAGCTGGGATTGTATTCTAGAGCGGAGAAGGCCTTTTGGATAACAGCACGATAAACGCCTTTGTGGTACGAGGACATGCTGAGACAGCATCCGAAATTCCTTCCTCTTGGAAGGTGTAATGGGTGGATATGCCCTGCACAGGCTGCCCGGGAGAGCACTTTCATGTGGAGAGAAGCAAGGCCATGAGGTGAAAGGACTGATTTTCTCAGCGAGCACATTGCTGTGGTACACTCGCTATCTATCATAGGACATTCGGTTTTGAGATTATTATGAATAGATAATGCTTATATATTGCTCTTTATATTTACAGTGATCCAAACGCTGCGCCACCGCAACCTGGCAAGTCAGGGCAGTTAGGATCAGCCTCCTTGTGGACAGGAAGAGGCAAGGGTATTAAAATGCATGACCAGTGTTAGAGATGTGGCATCAGTGCGAAAGCCAAAGTTAAAACATCAGACTTACATATTCCCATTCCTGTGTTTAATGTGTTTCAGTGAAAGAAATTTATATTAATGATGTACTAATCCCTTTTATCTGAAGATCTCAGAATGGTTTATGTCCTGATTTTCTTTCTCGATACAGCTCTGTTGTAGGCTGATGGTCTTTCGAAGGGGAATATTGCCAGCTGCCCTGTGTTGTATGCGTGTCTCTATTGCCTCTGGGAGCCGGAGGACTAGGAAAGGAGGAGTGAGCTGGGTCATTCTGCTGCAGAACAGCCGATGCCATCAAGGGAAGGTGTAGGAAGAATGCTGGGTGTGGGATGAGAGGATTTAGTGTAACAGTGGTTTGTGTGACAGGGTAGAGTTGCGCCTGGGTTAAGTGATCTCAGGATGTAAGGGATATCTGGAGACACTGCGATGGGATCCATGCAGGGAGGGGGACAGCAGAAAGAGAGGCAGATAGGACCTCTTTGGGGAGGGCTGGACAAAGAATCATAGAATGGTTTGGATTGGAAAGGACCATAAAGATCACCTAGTCCCAACTGCCATGCCATGGGCAGGGACACCTTCCACTGGGTCAGGTTGTTCAAAGCCTCATTGAGCCTGGCCTTGAACAGTTCCAGGGAGGTGGCATCCACAACTTCCCTGGGCGACCTGTTGCAGTGCCTCACCACCCTCAGAGTGAAGAACTTCTTCCTTACATCTAATCTAAATCTACCCTCTTTCAGTTTAAAGGCATTACCCCTTGTCCTATCGCTACACGCCCTTGTAAAAATTCCCTCTCCAGCTTTATCGTAGGCTCCCTTTAGGTATTGGAAGGCTGCTATAAGCTCTTCCCAGAGCCTTCTTTTCTGAAAAGTTGGCCAAGGGGAAAACAAAAGCTCTCCTTTGCTGATTTCCTTCAGAAAGAACATTTTTGACATCAGCTCTGTGCTGGGAGCTGAAGGAAAAGCAGCTGCTGGCTTTGGCCGGCAGGGTTGAGGCTTGCCCAAGGTGCCACGGGCAGCCCAGAAGGAGTCTGTGGGCTGGTGGGCCCCGTGGCACGGTGGCCAGGTGCTGAGCAGGCAGGTTGAGTGCCCTACCGCCAGAGCGGGTAAGGGACTGCCAAAAGTGAAGTCTTTTTAACTTCCTTAAATCTCTTGTTTTGGGACTTGACTACCCTGGAGAAGCCAGACGCTTGCAGAGACTGAGAAGAGGATTAAAAATGACACGTGATCTTGAACTGCTGTGGCTCCCTGCAGCCTGGAGAGGAAACTGAGGCGTTGTGACTAGTACCCTAACAAGCCACCATCATGGGCCAGAGGAGCTTTGTCTCATTAGTGCTTTCTCTGCTGATGAAACATGGCACCCTCTGGTATTCGGAACGTCATGGCCATTAGCCACAAGTAGGCAACTGTAAACTGCTCAGAACAATCTCCCAAAATGAAAATGCGGAGGCATTTGGGAGACCGAAGCAATTCCTTCCTGGGAAAGCAGTGAGAAGTATGGTGCAGCTAGCTGCTGCTGTGAATTGCCGTGGGCTTACTCCAAGCTTTGTCTCTTCTCCGGGAAACCTCCACATCCTGCTGCGACCTTTGTGCAAAGGTCTTGCATGGGGCTCCTGAGAGAACTGGAGGCAGTTTCCCCCGCACCTGCCAGTGAGTGGCAGATCTGGCGCTGCTGCTTTTTTTTTTTTTTTTTTCTTCCTTTTTTTGGGAAGAGCAGGGCCTGGTGTGCTGGGCGAGGACAATGTAGTGGGGAGTTTTGGGCTGCTTCTTTTTTTTTTTTTTTTTTCCTCCTGTTTTGATTAGGAACTGCTCTGTTATTCTAGCAAGTCTGAAATTAGATACAGGTGCAAATTAACTAAGTCACAAGTGCATTACATTTGGTAATTTTTCTGTCACGAGTCATGATGAAGGGTTTACAGAGAATAACAAGAGCAGCCAACGGGCTGGTCCAGGTGTGCTTGGCCATGGACAAGTGGCACAAGGCAGTGGGGTCTATTTTCACATCGCACACTGCAAAGTCATCCCCTTCCTGTTAATTTTCTACCTCTCATTTTTGTCTGCCTTTCCTCGTGGTCAACCGCAACTGTCTCTTAGTACTTTCCTGGTTGCAGAGCAGTAGCTGTCATGTCGTAGTGGTGGTCGTGGGATTTCGCAAAGGCGGCAGAGCCTGCATCCTCCTCCTCTAGGGATGTAGGCGCTGTGTTTTCTCTAGCGGAAGGCAGAGGCCTGTTAGCTGTCAGTGTGCCTGGCTATGACAGGTAGATGAGGGAATCCAGCTCCACTCACCACCAAGCAGGTACTCAATGACCTTCTGTCCCTCCCCAACCGAACTGCCGTCTTTCTCTGCAACTTGCAAGAGAGCAGCGGTTACGGAGGCAGCTTCCTACCAGTGGAGATAACCCAATCAGCTGAACTGTCATAATGCAACCATCAGACACCTTGTCCGTCTCCCCAGTCTCTAAGGACGTGCGAGCATCTTGCGTAGAGCAGGGGATAAATAGCTTAAGTGAGGCGGGTGGCATAGGACGATAAGACAGTGGGAGAATGTATGGAAGTGTTTTTCTGCTGTGGCTGCTCACAGCTGTGTAGCATTCACTTTGTGGAGGGGCCGTTTCTGGCTCCCTGTGACAAATCCCTAGTCACTTCAATTCTGAGGATGCTGAGATTCGAGCACAGGACCTCAGTGCCAGCTGCCCTCTATCAAAACTTTCTGCCCTGATGTGCACTAATTGGCCCGAGAGAGATAAGTGCCTGAGCCAGGGAGCTGCGCTTCTTCCTCGAACTCCTCAGATGAAGCTGCGCAAAGATCTGTCAAATCAAGGTTGCAGCGTGCTGGCAGGTCAGCGTGTGGGTAAAGCTTGTCCTGCTGCTGTCTCACAGATAAACAGAGGGCTTCATTCACCAAGCAGTTAATCTGGAGCACTAAACCCATACTATTTATTTAAAGATTAAAATTAATGGTTCTGTGCAAATTTGCAAATTAGTTAATGACATAATTGTATCAAATGATAAGTATGGTGCTGTACAAAGCTGGGCAGGGAGACCATCTGGGTATCCTTTGGCTGTGTCATTCAGACAGCTCCTCAACCAAGTGGGGCTGAGCTCTTTGCCTTTGCTGAGATGTGCCTGTGGCTGAGAGAAGGCTTCGCCTCCCTCTTGCTCACTTGAGTGCTGCTGTATTACAAGGAGTATCGATCACAGTCATGCAGGGAATATTGGAGATGCCTTCCACGTTTGGCTTATTTTTTTAAGAGAAGGGAAAATTGGCATTAATTAGTCACCTTTTCCTCAAAAAGTCATATGCTCTGTATCCGCAAAAATAGGTCATCGGTTTCAGACCTGATTTGGGCAACATTTTACGGGAAGTGTCCAACGTAAACACACACTTCTAGAGCACGGCTACTGTGATCTGCTTATAGTTTTTCATCCTGGATTGAAATCTTCACTTTGCAGCTCATGCAGTCAAAGCTGTAGGAGCAGAGGATTCAACCATCCTAACAGCTGCTCTGGGTGAGACCCAAGAGCCGCTTTGCTCAGGATCCAGCACCTGGCAGCAGCTGTTGCCTGGAGAAGTGCCCCAGCCATAAGCCTTTAGGCCATGATGCTTCCTCGGTGCGCTCTCCTCAGCTGCCTGTGGTCTGCAGTCACGGGCCCTCCTCAGCAGCGGTGGCACCGGAGGACACTCACAAACTGCCTCTCATGCACAGGCTATGCTATGCCCTGTTTATCTTCTGAAATAGTTTTATTTTCTCCCTGTGCCCTTCCCAAAACTTCCCCTTATCTCATTAGATTTTAGCGGATTTATGAAATACTCCTGCTTCTTTCTTTTTTGAGGGTTAAATCTCTCTCTAATAGATTTTAATTGTAGCTTATGTGGGATATGTAAACTTTCTGAGGATAGAGGAGAACATTATGGGCAACAAACACCCAGCACCACTAACACTGGAATCAACCCATAACTCCCCGACACAAAAAGGAGTCGTAATTCTCTTGTATGTTTTAGAAATTAGAATGGTAGCAATCATCTTCCGGGGGGGAAGGGGTGTAGTTCATAGATACAGGAAAACGCAAAAAGTTTGGCAAATAGTCGCTGAAGTTGATTAGACGTTTATGGCTTCATGTGACCACCCTGTTTAGTGCTCAGCTCTCCTGAGCAGTACAGCTGCAAAGGTTTCTCACCTTGCCCCCACCTTTGCTTGGAAAACTGGTTGTGTATGTCAGGATGAATGGGAGAAGTAGCAAGTGATAGACTGGTAGAAGTGTGGAGTAAGGAAATGATAGCTACAACTTTTTGGATGGGATACCCTATACCCGCTAATGCCTCCAAGGCCAGTCCTTCTTCCACCCACAGTTCTGCTTTCTGGATCAGCTTTACAGCCCTCACCAATCCCCTGGGCCGTGTTTATTACCACAGGAACACCTCTGAGCGAACTAACCTTATTCTCCAGCCAACGTCCTCCTTCCTGTCTTCAAAGCTACAGAATTTCTAATCTGTTTTCACTTCTGTCACTGATTCTGCTGTTGCTTCTGGCTAATCACACAAACTGTTTCGTAACCTCGTCATCTCTGTCCATGCCGATACTGTTGCAGCCCTCACTTACTCATAGCCACTTCTCTAATGCTGAAGTCTATGTTTGAGCCCTGGTCTCCAAAACCAAAAGATTAATCCTCCAAACTCTTCAGCACTCACATCCCCTCTTGAGAAAACACCTTTTCTGGCCATTTTCCATTGTACTATCACAGTGCTGGGGAGAATGTAGAGGTGCCCTTTGAAGATAATGACATTAAACCTTGGGTCTAAATTCACTTAGGTCTATATTCGCTTTACATGACTCAGATCTTGCTACCAATCTAGCACAATTTTCCTATGGATTCTCTGGAGTATCTCAAGGCATCCTCACTTCTTTGGCTTACAAAAAGATTTCAAAACGGGGAAGAGTGAAAAGATTTCTTGACCTTTCTGACCATTGCTCTTCTCTGAGTGTGCTCTCTAATTAGTAATTAGTAATTAGTAATTAGTCACTAAGACGAACTCATCTGGATAAAAGGTCACTCAAATTGTGTATAAACCACTTAAACCGTTCAAAATGATTGTGTTTTACTTGGGGATCGCATCTGCTGGAACAGGACGTTGAAGATTGGGTCACTGGCCTTTGTCAGTCCAAACTGACAGTCTCAATGGTCTTGTTTCTAAAAAAGGATGTCTTGGTGCTAAAGTGAATGGATTGTAATCCTGAGACACAGCAATTCCATAAATTTTTAAACTACCTCTTGTTCTAGAAAGACAAACATTAACTACCTGTCCAGCCCCTTTTTATCAGAATGGTTTAACATCTTGAGTACAGCACCGATTAAATAACTGTTCCTTGGATGTAGGCCAGTAAAAAACTGGGCATGTGTATAGAAGAGTATTACAATACCCAAACTATGTCCGTCAAAGATCCATATAGTACAGCATCTTTTTTCTGTCAGGAGTCAAAAATTCAACCTTTCAGGAAAAATGTAAGATCAGTGCAAGCAGGTAATGATGCTTGCCCACATCTTCTCCAGCCTCCACACTTCCTGTGCCTCGATCTTCGTAGTGTCAAGTATGGATTCTATATACTTGGTAGCGTTAGCAAACTGCAATAAATGGTGCTGCGATTTCACAAAGAGCCTTTAGGACATTTCATAATTAACTTAATTACTCTTAATAACCCCCTCCTCAACTGTCCAGGGTGTCTTGATGACTTCAGTAATAGGGAACATGACTTATCTTCCGTAAGTAGTTGCAGGGCATAGAAGACAGTGCTGGGATTTGAACCTGCCGGTGTGAGTAGTTTTGATGCTCCACTGAGAAGGTCACCTCCTTGACAGAGAGTTTAGAAAGCTGTCCGGGAAATTAGTTATTCACCTTCACTGTCGAGACAATCCTGTTTGTCTATGCAATGCAATAGAATCTTTAAAGGTCACATACGAAGTAAAGCTAGGACTGACTCCTTCCATTTCTGAAGGTGTTACAGGAGAGAAAGCAGAGGTCTGGAGGGGCTAAAAGCATTGAGTGAGTTAAACTTGTGCTCTGAAAAGAGAAGCTCGGTAAGTGCTGTTCTTAGGCATACCCTGCCTTTCTGTCCTCATGCTTTTTGGAATGTAGTGTGAGCATCAAATGGATTAAGGGAATGACCCACTATACTGCAAAGCTGAGTATCTGTGCGTGTGAAACCAAAAGCGTCTTGAGAATATCCATTTTCCTTTGAGATGCGAATATGCAGAGTACTGGGCCACAAGTCTGTTCCAGTACAGCAACTTCTGTGTTTCTCTTCCCGCGGTTTGCCCACAGTCATGCTCTTTTGGACCTTCACACAGACCAAAGCAAGCTGCCTTTAAAGTCTCTGCAGATGATAGTAGTTCTCCCCAGCATCACAAATTTTACTCTATACATAAGGACTGCAGGTTGCCTCTTCAAGCAGGATAAAGATGCTGCTTAATCTCATGTTACAGATGTCCATATCAAAATAAAGACATTTCCCTCTGTTTCCTCTCCTTCAACTTGTAGTGTGAGTGGCCAGCAACAAGGTTAGATCTCAGGGAACTTTAAGAGCCACCATTTCCCTGGAAAGGACCCTTGGATTAACAAACTCCAGGATTCACACAGTGATTGTTTGATTTCTGAAGTATTAACTGAAATTTACTACAAGTGCAATTGTATGCCAACCCATTTGTTGTTGTTGTTGTTGTTACTAAGGCAGCTATTCCATAGTTACTATTTTCGTTCCCATGACGACTGCATTGCTACCCGAGTTGGAGATGAAAAAATTGCCATTTTGACAGATTCTGATTGAATGTTGATACTGGCTGGCAGAAGAAGAAAGCCTTTCTGCTAGGTTAATATGTATATTTTCGGGAGAAAACAAAAAGGCGCAAATTATTTTTGTGGTACAGCTAGATTTTAGTAGTAGCAAAAATTAAAGTTCGTATTAAATGAACTGGCAGCCTAGAGGTTGCTGAGGAGGGAGTGAGGGAGTGAGAGAGGGAGGGAAGGAGGAGATAACATCTGAATTTCCAGGGGCCTCTATACCTTGTTGCCTGTTGCCCATTTTAGAGAAAGGTGGAAGAACGAATTGAACTGAATTGTGCAGGAAACACCAGCACTTTGGAGGATGATCTACTCCCACTTAGTGGGACTCTGTTGACTAATGGTCTTTTGTACACTGAAGCCACAGCCAGAGTATCAGAGGGATTTGAACAGCAGCTGGTAGCCAGAGCAGCGGCTGTAGCAACGGACCTTGGAAATATTAAAACAAGGGAAACAGATCTTTGGTGGAAGGCTGGATGGAAGTTACAGCAGTATGGTGACACTTGTCACGTGTCCTCTTTTTGGCCACACTGCCACTATGAGCAGGGTTGATCCTCACTGCACTGGTCTCTTGAAGCGATGCAGACGCTAAACAAGTGTGTCTTTTGTGTCTGACAGCTGTGGTAAAGAAATCCTGGCACTTTTTGGATGCACACAGTTGCTCCGGGAGCCCTCAGAAGGTTTGCAGGAGGGCAGCTGGAGTCCCCAGTTAGCTAGGAACAGTCCTGCAGTGGAGACTGCTCCCTGGCATTCTCCAAAAAACTCCCCAGGCACCATTTTGCCACAGAGCTTAGACATAGCTTGTGACTCAAATTACGGTTCCATAATTTGGGGATTGCCTGAATTGTAGTATTTTCCCATTTTTCCACTCGTAGGTGTGATTATGGAAATGTACTTGTTCTCAACATCAGAGTGGCCAAAGAGATGGGAGGGATTTGGCCTCTGAATTGAGCCAGAAGAAAGGAAGCAGAGTGAGCTTTATGAATTGTGACTTGCACAGGGAACTTAAATTACCTGCTCATCACCAGGACCAGGATCCCGCACTAAGAGCACCTGCCTCTAAGCTGCGGTGCGCTAGCAAACATCTGGGCTATTAAAAAGCCCAGGTGCTCCCAGTTCAAGGTCAGTGCCATCACATTAACAGTGGAATGTGAGGGGATGCTAGGATGGTGAGCAGAAAGGGAAGGGGAGGGGGAAAAGGTTGTTGTCTGCCTGAAGATCATCTTCTCAGGTGTACAGTGCCTGGTGCAGCCAAGTTTTTGGTTGTTGCTCAGCACTCCTGGGTTTTACCACGTTAAAAAAGAGTGGGGAAATGGTAGTCACTCTGTGGCTGTTCCTCACACTTTCTGGCTATGGTAACACTGGCTTCTGCCAGCCTGTCACTCAGAAAACTTGCCCGGTGTTGATCCCACTATTTATTAGCATCTGTAGGAGTTTAGAAATTACCATATTCCAACGTGCACTCAATGCCTAGCTTCCTTCTTCCTTACAAGGGAGAGTTTTGATTATTGTTCCATTTTCTTTTTTTTTTTGTAAATACTACAGTGCTTTGCTACCTGCAGCTTCCAATCTCCTCCTAACCTTCCTGCATTCTCCTTGGCAGTGACTGTAATTTTCTGTGAATTAACCTAGTCACCAGGGAGCAACTAATGGCCGTTCTACAGGTTCGCAGATTATCTTAAGCAACTGATATTTAGTGCAGAAAGAAGGAAAACTGAAAGATTTAGTAAATGTCGTGAAAAGTCTATTACAAAGCTTGGGGCTTTTTTTTTTTTTTTTCCTTTTGTTTTTTTCCCCCAGAGCTGCTTGGATTTCCCTGCTCTGGGTAGAGGCCAGCCTAGGCACATACTGAATCCTGGAGGAGAAAGGATCATGGAGAGAAAATGGAGGGAAGCGAATGTGCCGGAGTGGAGGAAAGATGCAGTTTCTCTCTCAAAGATCATGGCAGTGCAAAGAGGAGGTATATGTTGCCTGCTGAGACTCCCCCTGCACAAAGATGCCTTGTTCTTCTTTATCTCGCTCATTTACTTAACAGCAGGGCTGGTTTGTACAAACCCAGATTAGAGCAGATAAGAAAATGAAGCTCTGAATTATTCATCGGGTGAGGGAGGATGTGGCTGGGGTTACTGGATGAAGCTGTGGCCTCCAGTGGAGCTGCCTGTCCCTTGGGTTTTATGTCTACATCTATTTGCTCTTCTTAAGCCTGTTTTCTGGTTGTGGAAGAATTAATATGGTGAATTATTTTATTTACAAAGAGGCCCCTTTCATAAGAGTTGCAGAGAATGGGAGTTAAAGGAGGTCTGCTGGTCCATCATCCTACCCCAGGAGGGTGAGTTAGAGCTCTGTCTGTCCTGGCAGACATGGGCCCACTCCAGAAACTCCCCAGACAAGGTGAGCCAATGTGTCCTTCTGGTGTTTCCCCTTCTGAGGCTCGTGACCCTAAGGCCCCTGTCAAAAGCTCCTTAAGTCCTTTTCTATTGGATGTCCCAAGTATCCCAAACCCTGTTTTGGGAGCTGCTCTATTTCAGGGCAAACACTATTTGTTCGGTACATATTGGAGTTGGGTTTGGCAAGGCAGCAGGAAAGGCAGGGGTTTGGACACCACCTGCCCAAGAAGGGGCTCTTGCATTTCTTCTTGTATGTCTCTGCTGGTGCTTCAGCAAGGAGCAGCAATGACTGGGGGTTTCTCCTCTTTGCTTCGTCGTTCTTTGCTCCCCTCCCAGTCAGTGTAAGATAGTTACTGCTGTGGTGCCAAACCAGAGTGCTCTCTACAGTAGCTAATTACCAGCGCTGCTGCTTTCTCTGAGGGGTGCCGCTCGACAAGTCTTCAAAAAGAGTAAACACAAATTCTTCCATCTCCACACTATTTAGGCAACATGGTGATTGCAGGTTTCCTGATCTCCCAGAGAAGCCTTTCCTGTTCCTAGGACTGGGAACATCTGCTACAAGTCCTATACCTCCACACTAGTGAAAGCTTTCACCTGTTGTTTTCACTGCTGTTATTTTACTTGGTGTAACTTGAATTGCCTGGATTGTTTTTATTATAACTACGCCCATCTAGGGAGGAACAAATTCAGAGACAGGAGAGACCTGCTGCTGCTGTGTTTGATTGCAGGCTGTAATTACATGATACGTTTCATTTGCCTTAAGAAATTCCTGCTCTCTACCACCTTTTGCAGTCTCCTCAGTTGTCCTGATAGTGCTGATTGTAGAGCTGTGCTGTGCATCGATAAGGAGATCAAGGTTAGCTTCTCCAGCCCTTTTCTGTAGGGATTCTTTCTAAGCTGCGCCTCTGTTGCTGAACGCACCATATTGTGCAATGACAAGGGAGTTGATTCTGCTCCCATTCAGAAAAAGGGATGTTCATTGCTTTGGTGCTTCTTCACATGCTCAGTGCTGGGCTGGCACCCCTGTTTTAAAATCCTCCGCTAGGGGCTGAAAGAGAGAATCCTGATCATTCATCTCCCAGCTGTTCCTTCACCTGCTCATGCATGAAGCTCATAGCCCGTCTTGGGCTACGACCTTATCTGATCTCCCTGTCTGCAGAATGACTGACCTAGCAGAGACCTAACCAAGAAACCTGCCTATGGAAATTTGAGGCTTTTCGGCAAGAAACTACAGTGCTCATGCAACTTCGGATGTTCTCTTAGGGGCATCGTTAAACATTACCTGAGTTCATTACTTCTGTACTCCTGATGCTTTCTTTAAAGGGAAGGATCAGACCCACCTTCCTGGCATGAGGTGCTGTCTTACACCACTGCGA
>NW_010430043.1:14271-15526 GCF_000710305.1 Buceros rhinoceros silvestris
TTCCCTTCAGGAGCAGCCACTCTTCCATTTTCAGCAGAATGACTGATTCCTGTACCCAGCTTTGTAAGAGTCTCTTTATGATAGAAGACACTTACAATGTTTGAAACTCTTGTTACAGAGGCCGCCCCCAGCAAAGCCTGGTATTCCTTGCACTCCCTTCAGCTGAAAGTTTATTGTATGGCCTCCAAAGTCCTGTGTGAGGAAATGGTGCTCTCAGCACCATCATCCGTCTCCTTTTTGACATTGGAAGTCAGGCCAGGGCTTAATGGCTTGAAACACAACTCTTGCTCTCCATCCTCACATTGGAAAGGCATCCGCTTTCACTTACTTTTTTCTTCCTCATCAGACATCAGTTAATGACCTTCAAGCAATGCAGTAATACTGTCTTTAGCCCTCTACTCAGCTGAGCCACTTTGCTTGCAGGTGAAGAGCGCGTTGTGTTGTGGGGTATTGTGTTTACCAGGAGCCAGGCTCCAAGCTCTCCTCCTGCCCCCCGTCTGTATTACCCCACTGATGAATAGTACAGCTTGTGGTCCTCTTGCTGCTTGCAGATAGGAGCTCGAGCCCCTGCCATTTAACAGGGGCACGGGATATGCAAAAAGCTGAAATGTCAACACATCACAGTGGCCATTAATCATAAAGCTGCCGTAAGAAAAATAAGGAAACAAGCAAAAGGAGTTATCAGAATATCAAGGACCCAATTTAATTGAGGCAAATACATGAGCAGCAGCTGCTTTTTAACTTTACCCATGTCTCAGTTAGGGTTGGAGTTATATTTGCTATATTTGTTTCTGCTTTTGAAAAGTCTGAAACTCCACAGGTTTCATCAATGGTGAGGGGTAGAGGAAATGAGCAGGAGACAAAAGGAATGAGTTTTCCTGGAAGCTATCATGGTAATTTACGACCCTCTGCCCTGGTTTCAGCTGGAATAAAGTTAATTTTCTTCCTAGTAGCTGGTATAGTGCTGTGTTTTGGATTTAGGACGAGAATGTTGATGTTTTAGTTGTTGCTAAGCAGTGTTTATACTAAGTCAAGGACTTCTCGTCTTATATTGCCCTGCCAGCGGAGGCTGGGAGTGCACAAGAAGATGTGAGGGGTCACGACAAGGACAGTTGTCCCAAATGAGCCGAAGGGATATTCCATACCATATAGACATCATGACCAGTATATAAACTGGGGGGTTAGACAGGGAACACTGTGGCTCAGGGACTGGCTGGGCATTGGATGGTGAGCAATTGTATTGTGCATCACTTGT
>NW_010430044.1:0-765 GCF_000710305.1 Buceros rhinoceros silvestris
GGTGTCATCCCCAAACCGACTGAGGGTGCCCTCCACACCCTCCATCCCCTTGTCTGATCGTTGATGGGGATGTTAGAGAGAACCAGCTCCAGGATGGCACCCTGGGGAAGAGCCCTCGTGACCCCCCAGCAGGCTTTGACCCTCCTGAGCAGGGGCCAGCTCCACCCCGGCCCCAGCCCAGCCTCGGCAGAACTCGTGCACGGCCCTGCAAATCAGAAGGAACTCCCGGACAGGGACTGTGAAATGATCTTGGAAAAAGACAAATTCCCTCCCCAACGCCCTCCCGGTGTGACCAGTTAGAAAACCAGATCCGCGGACGGCTCCTGGTCAACAGACGATCGAAAGCGAAAGGCAAATGCTGCTCGTCTGACGTACCCCAACTTATTTAATAAAACACCCCGTAACGGTGATTTTGCCCTTGATGATTCACCCACGACCTCACGGCTCTGAGAGCAGCCCGGCGAGGTCCTGCAGGAGGGTCCTGAGTAGGAGGTCCCCCAAGGGCGGCTGGGTTCTGGGGTTGGCTGGGCTGGACTTGGGCAAGGAGGAAAATGGCAGGTGACAGCAGGGGACACGAGTGCCACGGGGCTGGGACTGGCGATGGACCTTCTGCCCACGTGGGTGGCCCTCACGACCGCCAAACGGGGCAACCCCCGGGGGGTTTCGTAAAAGCAGGTTCCTTCCCGTGGTGGCCATGATAAAGGTCTCGGGGGAAGGTGCCTCCTGTGCTGCCCCCTCCAGCACCAGGCTGGGCTGACCTCAGAG
>NW_010430044.1:803-1427 GCF_000710305.1 Buceros rhinoceros silvestris
CCCCCTCCATCCCCAGCCTGGGCTGCCCTCAGAGCCGTGGCCCACGGTCCAGCCCAGCTCCCCAGCTCCAGCTGTCAACTACTGGACAAGTCAACGCTCTCCGGCAGCTTGTCCTCCCTGTTTCTGTCCGTCTCTTTCCCAACGGCTCCAGCCAGTGTCTCTCTGGCCAAGGGAGTGCGACTGAGTCTTCAGCACGTGGCATCGTGTCGAGCTCATCCCCTCATCCACCAGCTGGCCCAAAGCTGAGCTGTCCCTCGAGGGGCTCCTCAAGCTGCCCTCAGAGCTCCACGGCTGAGATGCAGCCGCTGAGGTTCTTCCAGCCCTAGAGAGAATTCCTCAGGCCTGCGCTTCGCAGTTTCTGCCCTCGTGGTCTCAGCGGTGGCCATCGCAGCCCCTCGCTGGTGGCCTCCTCGAGCAGGTGGGCCTCGAAGTGCGCTGACGATAACACCGCCACTATGGGGGTTGTGAAGATCGAGGTTGCCAGAGGGCGGGAGGGTTTGGCTTTCTCTGGCTGCATCGCCACAATTTCAGCCAGGATTCTCTCCACTAAGGCTCCTCCTTCTCCTTCTTCTGCTCCTGCTTCTGCTCCTCTGCCTCTGCCTCCTCCTCTGCCTCTGCCTCCTC
>NW_010430044.1:1755-2452 GCF_000710305.1 Buceros rhinoceros silvestris
GCCCCCCCAGACCCGCGTAGCTCCTTTATGCAGCCACCGGCAGCGCAGCAGAGGAAAGCCCCAGAGCCAGGACCCTTGGGGACATGTGTCTGTCCCCTCACACAGCTCAGGAGGCCACACTGCGGCTCTCTGGGATGGCCAGAGGGGACCCAGCCCTGTGAAACGGGAGGTCCTGGCAGCCCCATCCCACCCGGCCGGGCGCTGCCGTCACCACTGTGCGGCAGTGAGGAAGGGCCGCTTGGCCCTTGGGCACGCTTTCCCACGGGAAGGTTGTTGGCCAACCAGTGTCCGCTGGTTTGGCACTCATGGGCTGCTTTTCCCCAGAGGAATCCTCGGGGATCACCGGCTGCTGCCTGCAAGGACATGATGGGAGAGGCTGCCTGAGGATGCCACAGCGTCGGGGCCCCCATGAGCCACGAGCCTCTTTATGCAGCCACCGGCAGCGGAGCAGCGGAAAGCCCCCACGCCACGACCCTTGGGGTCACCACTGTGCGGCAGTGAGGAAGGGCAGGTCTTGGGGGCTGGGGAACGGGCTCTTGCTGGGTCAGAAAGGGCCCTGTGCAGACGCCAGCCCTGAGCTTCCAGACTTACGAGGCTGGAGCTGTCATCTGCTCCTCCTCTTCTTCCGCTTGCTGGAGCTCTGAGGCTATTTGATCGCTCGAGCACCAAAAGCCCTGTGGAGCTTGGGAGGCAAAAC
>NW_010430044.1:2551-3429 GCF_000710305.1 Buceros rhinoceros silvestris
GTGGCTATTTGGTGCCGCGAGCCCCAAACGCCCTGTGGAGCTGGGGAGCCAACACCTCGTCAGAAGAGTGTCGTTTCCGGCCCTGGGGACACGTAGAGGTGCTCAGGCCTCTTCCCAACCCCCGCGAGAGGGTCCCTCTGCTCCCCTTGCAGCCACCTGCGCGCCGGCTCTTGCCCAGCCCCTCATTTCCATGGCGCGACGTGGTTTTGGGACCGTGGTGTCAGCACCAGGTTTGGGAATGAGGAGCTGGGTGGTGCTGGTGCCGGGACAGGGTGTCTCTCCCAGGGGTCATTTCCCAGGTGCCTGGGACCACCATCCTCCCACTGTTCCCTTGGGCACATCCCACCCTGGGGCTGGGTGTTGCGGGAGCCCATGAGGAGTTGGCAGAACAGGGGATGCCGCGCCAACATGGAGCTGCAGCGCGAGCCCGAGTCTTTGGATGCTCCTGGCCAGGGCTTTTCCCACCAAAGCACAGGAGCTTTGGCTTTACTTGTCCTGAAAGGATGAGCTGCTTTTCCTCCCTTCCCTCCATTCAGAGATGGCAAAATCTGGTTTTCCTGCTCCTTGGCCTCACCAGGGACTTTTCTCAAGGCCCTGAGAGGGTCCTTGGGCGGTGGTTTGGGCACAAATGCCAGCTCAAACCTGGGGACAAAGGGACAACACCAGCATGACCCACAGTACCACCAGCCCTTGGCCGCTGCCGCCATCATCTGCTCCTGGGCAGGCTTCGGCCTCGCTGCCAAGGCCCTTGTGTTCCCAGGTCAGGCCAGGCCCATCCCCGAGGGCCCTCCTGGGAAACAGGGTCACCCCGCAAGCAAGCCCAGGCCACCACAGGAAGAACGTGTCGCCTCCGGTGCTCCCTGCGGCCCACGAGAGCA
>NW_010430044.1:3655-3941 GCF_000710305.1 Buceros rhinoceros silvestris
AAACCCCCCGGCCGGCAGCCAGAGGCTGCAGCCACCCAGGGACTCACTCGGGAAGGACAATGACGCGGCCGGTGAAAGTGAGGGCAGCGATGGGCTCCCCGTGGGGCAGCAGCTGGAGACCCTGCAGGCAGAAACGTGCAGATCAGGCCAGGACTCGATGGGCTCAAAGGTCTCTTCCACCCTAAACCATCCTGTCCTGCTGTGGGTCTGGGAGGTGGCAGCACAGCCCCAGCGTGGCCAAGGCCCTCGGCAGTGGAGGGGGTCGGTGCAGCAAGACGTGCTGGGG
>NW_010430044.1:4235-4520 GCF_000710305.1 Buceros rhinoceros silvestris
GGAGCCTCTTCCCAGTGATCCTCTCCACAAAGTGAGGGTAGAACCTCATCTGCACCTTGGTGCCTTCCAGGAGCAGCACCCCAACGTGCCTCAGCACGAGGGCGACGTTCTCCCCCTTCCCCAGGCACCGGCAGAGCAGGGATGTGGTGCCTTCGATGCAGCCCTCCACCTTCTGCCGGGACACGGAGGCAGCTGCGGCCACCTTGGAGTATTTGAGGGGCTCCAGCTCTTTGTTGCCTGCAAAAACCACACGAGAGGGACAGAGGTGCTCACCCAGGGGGCATC
>NW_010430044.1:4680-5030 GCF_000710305.1 Buceros rhinoceros silvestris
GCATCGTCCAGACAGACCCACTTTGGGGTCTGCTCCCCAGAGGGGGCAGTAGCCTTGTAGAAGAGGGACGCGATACCCCCCCTCACCCCGACCGTGCAGCCAGCCAGGGCTTCAATCGCGAACGTACCGAGCAAGTAATCCTTGTCGTCCATGAGGCCGTGGACCACCACGATGTTCCTGGCCAGGCGAAACACGGGCCTCTGGACAGTCACGACCTCCTCCCCAACCTGGGTCCTGGTGGGAACCACATCGAAGGAGCCAAGAGTGGGAATTCGGATGCCCTGGAGCCAGAGAAGGGACAGGTGGAGGGGGGGGGACAGGCCAGGGAAGAGCTGCAGGTGCCCACCCAC
>NW_010430044.1:5083-5365 GCF_000710305.1 Buceros rhinoceros silvestris
TCCCGCCACCGGCACCAGCCCCGCGGGACAACAGCAGCCGCCACGGGTGACACCGCCCTGGCACCAGCCTCGTTTGTCCCCTGGTGGAGGGACTTTCGGGGGGGCCCCGGGGACGCCCCGGGGACGCCCCCGCCCCCGGTGGACCAGGAGGACGCGGGGGTTGACCTGCCTTCGGCCCCGCGGGACAACAGCAGCTGCCACGGGTGACACCGCCCTGGCACGAGTCTTGTTTGTCCCCTGGTGGAGGGACTTTTGGGGGGGTCACGGGGATGCCCCGGGGAC
>NW_010430044.1:5559-6496 GCF_000710305.1 Buceros rhinoceros silvestris
GACCTGCCTTGTGCAGCAGCAGCCGCTGTCGGACGGAGCTGGATCCCCTGTCCCAGATGCCTCGTCGCTCTAGAAGGCAAAGAACCAGCTCTCACTCTGTGGCCACCAACTCTGCCCCCTCCAACGCCCCCTGGGCCATGGGGCGGTGGCAGATGCTGTCCCCAGCCCCCTGGGACAGCTGTGGGCGACTGTACCTCCGGCGCTGATGCTGGGCATTGTGAAGACGGGCTCCATCCCGTCCCAGAAGTCCTTCCTGGGCCGTCGCACACTGGCGAGCAGCTCCATGGCAGCGACAGCCACCCGTGAGCTGGTCCCTGTGTCCTCTGGACCCTCCTCTGGACTGCAGCACCCACCACCCTTTGCCACCCTTGTCTGGGGATGTCCCGGACTCAGACTCACTGTGACATCACAGGGACACTGCCACCACTGATTGGTGGATCGTGGCGACACGCCCCCCGCTGGCCTGCTGCCCTCTGGGATGGGGCTGCCACCGGCTCCTTCCTCCGCACCCAGTCCCGCTCCTGTCCCCATGATCCTCCTCCCAGAGGGACAACGCTCGGCTGTCCCACGCCGCGCAAACCCCTCGTCCTAACCCCACTGCCACCAACACAAGTGCCTCAGTCCACAGACCCTCCACAGAACCGTGGAACCTCGGCACGGTTTGGGTGGGAAGGGGCTGTTCAAGGTCACACCAACCCAGACCAGTTTGGGTGGGCAAAGGCCTCTGAGCCCATCGAACCCCAGCGCTCCCCCAGCACCGCCAGGTCCCCACTGACCCCTGTCCCTCAGTGCCACCTCCCCATGGCTGGGACACCCCTTCAGGGACGGGGACTCCACCACAGCCTGTGCCCGCAGCTCTCGGGCACCCGCATTCTCCTTTCCCTGCTGCGCCAGGTGGGGCTCGTCCAAGCCACGGCTGCGGGGCGAATCCAGGGGC
>NW_010430044.1:6604-7140 GCF_000710305.1 Buceros rhinoceros silvestris
GTACTTGGATGAATCAAGTGCTTTAGGATAAACATAGCATATTTAACTGGGTGAAGATTGTCATACTCAGCACTAATATTGGATTGAATTCCAGAGGAACTACAAGGTGCGGGGCCGGGGTACAGCGGGACCCATTGCCCGGACATAGAGACCTGCCTGTTCTCGGCCTGAGCGTGGCTTCTCGTGGGGAAGGGGCTGGAGTTTCTCTGCAAAGCCCCTTCCTGGGCCAGCCGCTGGCTCTGGGAGGTTAATGCTCTGACCTTCTTCCGCCCCAGGGCTTTTCTTCCCAGCTCAGAGGCGGTTGGAAGGGGACGACGGGAGCGGGGACAAAGCCTCAGTAGGGAGCGGAATGCTCTGAGCCGACCTCGCCGCTGCTGGGGCCCGTGGCCAACACCTGGCACAACCTGGAGGAGGTGACGCTCTCTCTGGGCTGCGTGGCGGAGCTGCAGGTCAACCACAGCCGCCTCCTCTGGCGGGTGTCGACGGCCCCTCAGCGCAGGGTGATGGAGGACATGGCGGTGAGGCGGGGGGCCGGG
>NW_010430045.1:0-355 GCF_000710305.1 Buceros rhinoceros silvestris
GCCCGCGGCCGCCTCGTACAAGCTGTCCTGGCGGATCTGCCCCTGGTGCAGATGGATGATCTGCCCGCTGCCCACGTACACTGCCCAGTGCGGCGGCGGGTGCTCCGACGGCCCCAGGTAGAGCAGCTCCAGCAGGTCCCCCGGCTTGCAGAGGGCAGGCAGGGCTGACACGGAGTAGACGCTGAGGTCCCCAGCCTGGGGGCCGCTGCTGACCTTGGAGAAGATGCATTCCTGGCCGCGGAAAGCGGAGAACTGGGTCTCGTTCAGCACCAGCTGGTGGTGGAGGTGGTGGGTGGGCGTCTCCTGGCCAGGGCTGCCGGAGCCCTTCACGCTGTACTTGGCTGGCTGGCCTCGC
>NW_010430045.1:533-787 GCF_000710305.1 Buceros rhinoceros silvestris
CATCCGAAAAGAAGTAAGCCACCCCGACGCGCAGCTCGTCTTTCTCGATCCCCGAGGGGTCCCCGGTCGGCAGCTCGCTGTAATTCAGGTGGGTGATGCGATCCCCATCAATGACAGGGCGAGTCGATGGCAGGAATCGCCGGATCTGAAGGAACGGTGCGGTGGGCAGGGACAGAGAGAACAAGAGAAGTGCAAACGAAGGGAAGGAAGGAAAGAAAGAAAGAAAAAAATTAAGGCACAAACAAAAGATTTCA
>NW_010430046.1:0-1553 GCF_000710305.1 Buceros rhinoceros silvestris
GCCCTGATGGGCTCCACGCAGAGCCTGGGGGGCAAACCCCGACCCCACCTCTGCAGCCACAGCGAAGGGAGTGCCCGAGGGCTGTGGGTGCTGAGCCAGCAGCAGGAGGGAGAGGAGGCACCCAGTCTGAGCAGGGAGCCGCGCCAGCATCAGCCGAGGAGGGGGGAAACGTGCTATCGGTAGTGCCCCCGTGCCCACGAGGGCAGATGGCAGGGGAAAGGCTGGGAAAGGCAGGCGAAGGCACACGCGCTGTGTCAGGGAGGAACGCGGGGCAGCCCTTGCAAAAGCACCGCACACCTCTGCAGCAAGCAGTGCACCTGCCCCTGCCCCTGCTGCACCCCACGCTGAGCTCCCAGGACACCAGCCCGGCAGAGCAGCGATCCAGACGGGGCTTCCTTCGGCTCAGCTTGGCTTTTTGGGCTTTGGGGAGGCAGCTGCAGCATGGGGGGAGAGGGGATCCGCTGGGCACGGGGCTTGTTCTCCAGCGCCTCGAGGCAGAGCTGTGCCAGGCAGCCCGTGGGTCTGGAAAGCTCCCCCCACTCCCGCTGCTGCTTTCGTCACCCCGATGCTTTGGTGAGGGGGTGGGAATGACACGCTCAGGGTATGCCCTGCGTCCGAAGCACGTCTTGAGAGAGGGACACAGGGGAGGGGAGAGCTTTCCCTGCAGATCCTGCAGCCTCTGGACGTGTCTCTGGCAGTGACAGCACTGGGTGAAGGGTCTGAGGAAAGAGACCCTCATGTGGGTGCCCTTGCCCCACTGCTGCCCGGTCCCCAGCTCCACCACAGCCTCTGCAGTGGTACGTGCCACACGTGGCGTGGTGGAAACAGCATCAGGTCCTTTCCGAAGGGATTGCTGCTGGAAATGACTCTCTGTTCCCCACTGAAAGCCTTTCACTTTGTCCAGCGCAGCAGCGTCTGGTGGTTGTTCAAGCTGTCTGGAGAAGCTTTGATTAAATCTCCTAATTTTCAGTTAAGCTTTTTCTTTCCATAGGGCAAACCCTTGACCTCAGACCGTAGAAAAGGGGTCAAAGGGAAAAACAACAAGGCAAAGAGGAAGGAGGGGTAAAAGCTGGGACTTACAGAGGAGTTAAGAGCGTGAGGAGTCTACCCATGGGTAGCGTGCCGGCAGCAGCCCTGCCGAACAGCCCCCTCCGCAGAGCTCGGGCTCACGGGAGGACCGGTGGCTGCCCACTGTGCCAGCCCGTGCTGCTGGTGCTGTCACCGGGCCAGAGCATCGTGTTTCCTTCCACGACGCCCTAAACATGCTCCTTGGCTAGAGCGGGACAGCGGCGCTTTCTGCCTCCGTGCGAGGGCACCGAGGCACCGAGCTCTTCCTTGGTGGTGTGTTACCAGCAGAGGCTGTGGGGCTCTTGCTGGCAGCGCACTCTCAGCGGGGAGGTGCACGTGCAGGATGTTCCATCATTTCAAACCATGCCAAGAGGGCAGGGAGAGCAGAGAGAAAACTGGAGAGAGCAGCAGCCCTTCTCTCCGCAGACAAGCACAGGTCTACGCCAGCCAGGGCCTGTGGGGCTCTGCTTGGGGACATCGAACCC
>NW_010430046.1:1736-2033 GCF_000710305.1 Buceros rhinoceros silvestris
TACAGAACGACACGTACAGGGACACGAGCAGACGGATAAATGCCACCACCTTCAGTGCTCGGGAAATTAAATGCTTTTTGCCCTTTGGCTGCAGAGAAAAAAACCTAAAAAATGTAGGCAGCATATTATTGGAACAATAAGTATTGTTTTCTGAGTGCAGAGACAGAAAGTGAAACATTATCTACGGGAGGTATGAAATACTTCACTAATCTCCACAGCCTGGTACTCCTGAAACCTAAAGACAAAGGCTTAAAAGCATCGGCTGGGCCATTTCAGTATTATGTTAAGAAAAACTGT
>NW_010430046.1:2295-2632 GCF_000710305.1 Buceros rhinoceros silvestris
CCGAGCGTCCGCAGCGCACAGATGGTCAGTATAAAAACCTCCCTCGTAGCGAAAGCATATGTGGAGAACAAAAGCAAATAAACGGGGTATAAAACCAAACATACCGAGAGGCATCATGCTGACTGCATTACAGATTTTTCATATTTAATTAGAAGAAAATCTGCCTTTGGGTGTCTGTCATGAGAACAGAGCCCTGCTGTGGGACCCGTGGCCTCTCTGGATCCCTAACAGAGCTGGTCGCTGCCATGTCCGCGTCCCCACATGGGGCTGGGGTGCCCGGCGGGACCTGGTGCTGCTGCCGCCTCGCCCGGGTGAGCAGCGGTGCCACCCCCGGGCT
>NW_010430046.1:3477-3875 GCF_000710305.1 Buceros rhinoceros silvestris
CGCCTGCAACGCTGCGCCGACCAGCTGGGAGAGCTGGCAGCTCCCACTGCGGCGTGCGGGGAGCTCAGCGCAGCCAAGGGAGCCTCGTGGAGAGCCGAGTCAGTGGGAACCGGCTTCAGCCACGGGAGTCTGACAGGGACAGGGAAAGCTGGGAGGAAGCAACGTGCAGGAAGACCGGAGCGTTTCACGCTGCTGGCCAAAGCTCTCTGCAGACTCTCCCACCAACCAGCCACGCGCGGCATTCGTGGTGCCGGCCGAGTGAGGCATTCGTGGTGCCGGCCGAGTGTCAGGGACGTCGACTGAGCTGAGAGACAGGGAGAGACTGGGGATAAACCCCCGTCCTGGGTACAAACCCCGTCCCCAGGTACAGCTGCAGGAGCCGCGCAGGCATCAGCCTC
>NW_010430046.1:4057-14336 GCF_000710305.1 Buceros rhinoceros silvestris
CCGCTGCCCCACGGCTCCCCATGCCAGCTGCCCCACAGCTCCCCATGCCAGCTGCCCCACAGCTCCCCATACCAGCTGCCCCACGGCTCTCCTCTCAGCATGCTGGCCGGCCCACAAGTCAGGCTGGTGCAGATTTCCACAGAAAGCAGCTCGTTCCCTGAAAGGAGAGCTCACAAGAGGTTTTGTGCACTAGGGCTGCCACGAGCACAGGCATTTTTACACCCATCATGAGGACTAATCAGACAGCCCTGCTTGGTGTGAAGTGCTGGAAAGGACCTGCTGGGGAGACGCTGCGTGTGGGAAAGGGAGCGGAGAAAGGATCAAGAGGTAATGCCTGAATACCACCAAGACATGGTCCCTCTGGCAGATCTATGAATTCCCTCCTCAGTGGAAAATTCAAGGTTTGGTGATGAAACAAGAAAACTACAAGGAGGCAGCTCAGAATACACAAACCTTCCCAGCCGACATTCCTGCGTCCTGACTCACCGCACGGTGGGTGTAGACGCCCTCCCACCACTCATCTCCGCTTACCGCAGCATCCCTCATCTCCAACCAGCATATCAGGTGGTGACACATGATCTGCAGTGGCAGGCACAGGGTCTGGTTTGCAGAGGCGATGGATGTCTGCAGCTCCCATAGGCATCTGGCGGGTTTACAAAGCCCTGGATGCTGAGGAAGGGCAAACAGAAGCTGTAAAATGACTACGCTCTCTGGAGCAGAGCGCGTCAGGACAGTAACTGCCTGCCAGGGAGGTACTGCTGCTGGGACTGTGCCGTGGTCCCCGGCCAGCACTTCTCAGGCACTTGACTCCCTATCTCAGAGACCTATAAGGAGGTTTCGTGATGAAAACTTAACTGAACAAGACCCTGAGCAAGGTTAGTCCTGCTTTGAGCAGGGAGTCGGGCTGCAGACCTCCCAAAGTCCTTTCCAACCTCTAGTATTCTGTGATGTTCTGATTCTAATCCGTAATTCACGTTAAATAATAAAGTCAAATGGCCTTAATGAAGACCTGGTATAATGCCAGACAGGATTTAAACCCTCATGAACTGGAGAAATGAGCTGGGAGAATAAAGTGAAGTTCAGCAGCGACCAGTGGAAGGTCTATGCAGGCAGGAGTCACTGCTGCGGAGTGCCAGCAGTTGCCTGGCAGGAGCTTGTCGAGACAGGGCTAGTTCTACTGTGGCCCCATCGTGAAACAGAAGTGTTAGACTGGGAGCATGAACTGGACACAGTCTGCAAGAGACGTGAAGTCCTTGGCATGCTTGATCCCCAGCAGACACGTGGTGTCCAGTCTGGAAACTGCACTGTAAAGGGTTAGTGGAGCCACTGGGTAAATCCCGGAGGGGAACAGTGCGAATGAACTGAGTTCTGGACAACTCCGAGGTGTTTCTCAAACAGGAATATCAGAGAGCTCATTGGCTTCTACCGTTTCCTACCGTGTTTCCAAAGGGTCCCACAGGCTGTCTCGTGCCTGGACACCATGATTACAGAGGACATCTCATTCACAGACTTGCCGAGATCTGCATGTCCCAGTTTGTAGTTCTTCTGCAGGCTTTTGCAGCTTGATGGGACAGGAGAGGTTTGTCCCTCAGGAAGACTGGGGAATGTCTCCAGCAGCAGGCTCCCAACTTAGAGCAGAAGCTTGAGGTTTTGAACAGAGGAAACTTCTCGGCCTTTCCTTTCTCCTCCAGCAAAATGTAGGGCTTTTTTAAACTTTCAGACAAAAGTTTGGAAAAGGCAATCAGCAGCAAACTGCTGTGAATCAGAAAGGAATGCGTAACACTTTGAGGTGGTCCTCACCCACCAGCCAGGCTACCTGGAGCACAGAACTCAGGAAATCTGGGGTTACGAAATCTTTATATTTCACACTGGAATGCTGGCTCATTTCCCCTTCACCACAAGCAAAGACCTTAAAAACAGAACTGCTCATGCCAAGGTGCTGGTGGTCACAGTGATGTTACTGCCGAGCTCGAAGCCAGAACGATTTCTGCTGGAAGGTCTTTGACACAAAACTCAACTCAGTTGCTAAGTGGCTGGTGAAGAACATCAATGAAAAACACCTCTGTACACCAGCTGGTTTTCATCTCTGTCCCGATGCCACAAGACAGACCTGATGACACCACCGTATCTCCACTGAAGCAGCTGTGAGCTCTTGTCTGCTCCACCGACCGACTGCGCGGCTGCAGGCAAGTCATTCTGTAACCTCGTGTGGAGAAACTGAATAACAACCAGGAACTTCACTGGAAAACCTTCAAGAAAATTCTTATCGCTCTATCTTGAGATTTCCCGAGGAAACAAATTCCCCAGCTCTTCTCCACGGAAACATTTGGGACGCAAATATGAGGGAAGATTTGATACACATGCTGCAGTTCACGGGAAGGCCTGTAAAGTGGGTCTGATTGGGAGACCAAGGACATGCAGAAAAAAGCACAGGTGAAGGTTGTGGCCTTTGAAGTTGGTGCCGATAGGTTCATGGTTGGCTTTAGGACAGCGGAGGTTGCTCTGGGAACGTGGTGCAGAGCCCCACTCCACCCACTTCCATTGCTGCGGCTTTAGCAAGAAAACAAAACTCAGCGCAAGCCTCCGGGCCAGATCCGGTGGGCTATCTCCAAAAATCGCCCACCACATCCCAGACACTCCTGACCCTGCAGCTCAGCAGAAGCCCTCATGGAAACGGCTCTTCTGGGGGGACAGAGTATCCCAAGCACACGCTACCGCTCACTGAACACCCCTTTGGATCCTGCCTCTCCACCTGAGAGCACAGATCACTAGTCTTGAGCATGACCTGCTGCTGAGATAACGTGACTCAAGCTAAAGAAAACAGAGGGGGCTGCAGACTGTGAGCGCAGACCACAGGACAAAGCTTCAGGGCCGCACGACGCAGCAAAGACAAGACAAGACACTGGTCTTCAAGGGGCTAAGAAATGCTCTGTCAGACACGTGGGCCAAACAGAGCGCCGGGATGAGAGGGACAGCACTGCAGCCGTGGCAGGCGCTCCTCGCTGCCCCTGAGAGCACCACTATGGCCACAGCATGCCAGTACACCCAGAGTGTGCTGGTACAGCTGGAGTGTGCCAGTACAGCCGGAGCCTGGTGGTACAGCTGGGGCACACCAGTACAGCTGGAGTGTGCTGGTACAGCCAGAGCACACCGGAACAGCTAGAGTGTGCCAGTACGGTTGGAGTATGCTGGTATGGCTGGAGTGTGCTGGTACAGCTGGAGCATACTATGGCTGGAGCATGCCTCGCCGAGTCCTGAGGAAGCGTCAGCAGCAGGTTCCGGCAGTGCAGGCTGAGGGCTGGCAAAGCCCGCTGCCAGGTGTCCCAGGCCAGGCTCCCTGTGGCCGAGCTTTGTGGCCCGGACCCGAAGCACTGCAGGCGGCACAGGCTGCTCCCCAGAACCTCACCAGGCATCGCTGGTGGGAGGATCTGAGGCTAGGTGAGAAAATATCACACAGATAAAGGAGGAGCTCAGAGAGAACCTTCACCTCGCTCTGCAGATCCAAACAGCTTTGTCAAAATACGGCAGAGCTCAATCCTCCTGCTGCGCCCCTTCCCACCCTGGAACCGGTCACGCACAGACACTTCCTACCAGCTGCCAAGGGCGCACGCGCAAGGGAGCGACGCGAGCCCAGTATCGGCACAACAGCACCTCCACGCACGGCCGGTACCGGGAGAGGGAACTTACGCTGCAAAGCAGCAAGGTGCGTCCTGGCAGCCCTTCGCCTGGCAAAGGCGAAGCCTCTCCAGCCAGCGCAGAGGAAGGCTCAGAACCGCTGGTGGTTCGTTAGGCTTTGCCTGCGGGGTTTTCTTCCACTATTAACGACAAACAAGGTTCAGTTTTGAGCGTGCAGTGCGGAGAGGTGAAGGGGAGGTTTACCAAGAGGCATTTGCAAATGTGCAGAGACAATTCAGAGATGTTTTTAAAACCCACCAGACATCCTGCCTCGTAAGTCACCTTAAACAAGAACACCAGAAAAGCTCTGTCAATACCGCAACATCTTTTTCAGCAGAGAAATTTTACATCAACACCGACAAAGAGTCTGTGCATAAATTACAGGTAGCAGAATACACTGAGCAATTCCCTTCCCTCCAGGCACCGACACTGCTCCCCTGCAGCCTGCCTGCTTCTCCCAGCTTTATGACCCCGATGAGACGAGCTCTCACTGTTTTTTCCCTCGTTACATTTTGCTATTTCAAAGCCTGGCCTGCTTCTCACTCCCATCTCCCTGCTCCACATTATTAATGAATTGGAAAGCAGACATCATTAGTTTTTGGAGACCATTTCTTTTAAAATTTACAGAACCCTTCATCTGAATCCCCAGAGCCAGTCTGCTGTTCTCATCTTAGAATCTTATTAGCATCATATCTCCTGGATCCTGCCACGCAAACTGCATTGCTATGCACTTTCCAGCACTTGACCCTTTTGCGGACGGAATTAATTTCCCCTTTGAAGGTAGAGCAGCATGCTGTTGTGCTTGTTAAAGAAAGAAAACTCGAGCTGGAAGACAGGAAGGTAGCTGAGGCCGTTCTCTGTTAAATATAGGGCACGAGAAGGTTTTCTATCAGCAGGCCGAGAAAAGGAAAGATTGGTCAAAAGAAATAACAGATTGATGACGCTTTATTGCCTTTATAGTCTTCCAAAAGCACACGCAAATAAACCGACTGTCGATAAATACTCACTGGGAATTGCTGGTTCTATGGCACGCTCCTTTTTAGCAGCATTGTCTTTGTCTGCCAGCTCCGCATCCTCCACCTGCTTCTGTATCCAAAATAGCCTCAGACTTCTGTTTGCAGAATTGATGTGACCGATACAAAGAACCAGAGTTTGCTTCCTGCCTGGGGCCATGAGAAGGTGCCCGGGCTGTACCTGAGTGCATAAAGAGAAACAGCCCCGGTGAAAAGGCGTCTTTCTCTAAAAGAACACAGTGTCTGGCACCCCAAGTGCGTGATGCCGTTACTGCTGTCCCCTCTGAAGGCACAGCATTCCTAACATGTGGAGCTAACGAGAAAATCTGAAGCGTTTGTTGCTGTGTTTGGGCTGTTTCTAGTTCCGTGGGACTATTGGAACTGAAGAACTTTCCTCATCTGCATGGTTGTTACCATTTTGGTGCTGCTGTCTAGTTTTAGCAGCAATCTTTACTGTGACTGCTGTGAGGAAATTCCTTAGGATGAGGCTTCATCCTTGCCATAAGCTCATCAGTAATATGTTAACAAAGAACTGCAGAAGTGTATTTTTAAACAACTCATTGCAAAAATACAAAGCCAAGGAGCACAGAATAGCAGAGCAAGACTCGGGAATCGTAAAGGCTCCTGGATGGCTCAAGCCGATGGAGGTGGGATAACACTATGTCACCAGTGTAAATCGAGAGCTGACTGGATTGCTCTTTTATCCTGGCTGTGCAGCGGTGTAAGCGGAAGGAGCAGGGGGGGATATCCAGCTAGTCTCAACCACCCCAGGGAGCCACAACTCCCAGACTTTTACCCTGGAGTCCTGTTAATATCTGGAGTCTGAAGAAGGAGGAAAGCCTGCAAAGTCAGGCGGGGACTGGAAGCAGGACAACTCATTCATCTCTGTCCACCAAAGCCAGCCCACAAGCCGGCCCTGGAGATGGTCTTTGCTGTGAAGCTTGGTTCTACTTCACTGAGCTCACACAACAGCCCAGTCTCGGTAACTACATCTAGGCATCTCTTTCTAGCACACCGAAGCACGTGTCAGAGAAACTAAGAGGAGAGCCATACTCAGCAATGCAGTCACCTCTCCTTCCCCCTTCTGTCCCGCCATGGCCTGTACCATCAGTCTTCCTAGGAAAGCAAAGTTCCCAGGCACACACTCCTCAGAAAGCGATGGGAAGGTGCCCTGTGTGTGTAGAAAGCTCAGAGTTTTTTTTACAGGCTACTGTGCTAGTAATACTGGGTGAGTGAGTATCACGTCCATCGCCTTATCCTTTCCTATGCCCTCCAAAAGAGCTGTGACTCACTCTTCTCTCCTTCACTACTCACCTTCTGAAAACGTGGGGCATGTTCGTGCAGAATTCATCAGGCAAATGGTGCTAGCAGCAGCAGCGCGAGTGCCAGACCCAGACTGGCAGAGAGCTTATGAATAGCACGATGAATGATCTATAGCAGAAGCCATGGGCAAGAGCTAGCCATTAGTCTGGGGCTTGGTAATGCACTCCTCAAGTCCATTACTCACCAATCCATCAGGCAACCTGCTAAAGAACTGAGAGATTCCAGCACTTTTAAATCTGCGACGCGATGGCTGGCAGCCTGCACTACATGCCCTAGGTTACAAGGGCACGGAGGAAGACAATTCATTTTGTGTCATAGCCAGTATTTCTTCTTCTCTTTTTCTGTGTGTTCTTAAGAAATGGACCTTCTATTATCTGCAGATTAATAGCCAGGAGAACGCTCTGGTGTCTCCGTTAACATTTACTACTGAGGAAGGCTTCCGCGGCATGCCGAACCCTCGCAGTCTGCATTAACTGGAGGAAGTGTGGAAACGAGCGTGAGAACAGACACGGTGCGTCATTTAACCACCATGCCTATGGTAGAACTTGTTTAGACAAACCCTACAATCACAGACACTATTAGCACACTGGCTATGACAGAATTAAGGGTGCCAGCATCATTCGGGCCCCTCTGCATAAGCCCGCGGTACGGACTGCTGCGCCCGATCCCACGCCACCACTGCCCTGCACCCAGTCACCAGGTGGGTGCTGCGGACAGAACAGGTCCTCTGTCAGCAGCGCCTGCTCTCTCTCACAGCTCCAACGGGCGTTCAGCGCACCTGCTCCCAACCTCAGGCAGGCGTTGTTATTAATCTCCTGCTGGGAATTCCTGTGACATTTGTCTCTATCTAAATTCTACGGGAGCATTCCCTAAGCTCAGCACCCCTGCGAGGAGACGGTTTTATTATCTGCACTTTACAAACAGCGAATAGAAGCACAGAGAGAGTCAAGCACTAGAAGAGTCCTCTAATTTTAGGTGCTTGATCCGAGGTGTCTGGTTCTGATTTGTGAAGCACTTAACAACTTTATAGCATTTCATATGTTTCGAGCAAAACTGTGAGTGCTCAGCAATTCTACAATGAAACACCTTCGTGTTCCAGGCTGATAACGCTGAAGGACAATTAGAGCTGCCTCCAAGGGTCCTGGCTCGTGCACTGTCTCCAGCCACATATCAAGCCCATGGCGATTCCCATCACTAAAAGCTATTCTCCACCGGGACAATTCCCACGCCACGGTCTGTCCTGCACTCAACAGCCTCAGGTGTCCCCAGCAGCTGGGTGAGAACCGCCACAGCCGCCATCCCACCTTTGCCGCAAACCAACCCACTCACGGAGCAGCGGCCAAGCAGGCCGCCTGTCATCAACACACCACACGGGTTCAGGCGTACGTACCACGAGGACAAAGTGAAGTGCTCCGTGACGGCAAGTTTGGCAACCTGGGAATGCAGCGGGCTGTGGGAGCCGGTGCTCACACAGGGGACAGGGCCAAGAGAGTCCCAGCACTCCCGGCAGCGCTGGAGGGTGAGGAATGCTGAAGCTAAGGCTAATTCTGACGGCAAGGTGCAGCACAGGGCTAAAATATTTCTGTAAGAATGCTGAACTCTTTATGTTGAAGCACAGAGGCTTTCATGTTCTTCAAGGAAACATCTGTAAAGTTCCCCCTCAAATCTCGGACAGGTCTTGCATTGCTTTCTGTTAAAATAAATTTGGCAAAATTGTTCTTTTTTCCATAAATATTAAATAAAAATCATGCCAAGACAAAAACGAATGTAGAAAATTTCAGGTTTAGTGGGGGTAAAGAAGTGGCAAGCAACCAAATAGAGAATCTTTTACAGGAAAGTGCCGGTATCACCTTTATGTGACAATACAAGTTCGTATTGACACAGAAATTAACACAGGAAGTTCAAACATTAACACTGAGGCAGTAAATTAGCTTTGAATACTTAGTTCTAGGCACACTTTTAACCCCACCTTGCCACAGCCAAAGTCTGCAGTAATGATCATAGCAAACCCCTCCCTGTTCCTCCCCCTTTGTCCTGTTCTCTCCCACCGGAGCTGCTTGGATGCCCGTTCTACCTGCGGTTCCTATTTAGGACTCTGAGCAGAGCTAGGAAATGCTCCTCGTGTCCAACACGGGTGGATGCATGTTGCAGTAAGCACCTGAAATGTCTCATTTCATGCTTTTGAGCACCCACATTTGCAATTCAAAATCACTGACATATTTTGTTGTCCTTTTTTGGAGTTGCTCTGGCAGTAAAAGACAACACGGCAACCCGATGGGGGTGGCGTGACCGGAGTAACCGAACGTCCTCTGTTGCAACCCCATCCTCACCCCCTGCTCCCTGCCCTGCCCAGCCCCATGCCCACGCTTGTGGGTGCAGGTGCTCGTGGCACCCAGCTCTCTGCTCCCGGCCCTCAGCAGCACCAGGACACATGCTGCTGGGAAAGGCGCCCCACGTTAGCTCTTGCCTTTGCAACTGCTCCCACTCAGCACCCTCCTCCTCCTCCTCCTGCGCTGCTCAGAGGCACAGGGAAGGCTGCCCCTTCTTCACAGAAACCTCTGTGCGCTCCACGGGGGAGAAGGACGGACTCCAGGGATTTTGAGGGAGGAGAATGGAAATGACCTGCGCGTAACTGCTACCAATAGCCAGGGAAGCGGAGACCAGGACCGGAGCCAGGTGCAGAGACACTGCAGGAGAAGGGAGAAGCTAGGAAGAAAAATCAAACAAACTGCAGAGGGCTGGGAGGCAGGGAACTGGAAAACTGAACGAGAAACGAAGAGAGAATGCAAGGAAAAGCATATAAGCATGGCAGAACGCAAATCAAAGCCTTGTCTGAAGTAAAGCCAGCATCACTTGAAAATCAGTTTAAAAAGATCTAATGCAACCGTTGCAAAACCTAGGGCAAAGTCTTAATCCGGGTTCAGGGTAGCTTAACTTGTAATTAATCAATGCACGCCTCTTAAAGAAAGGTAAGAATGGTTAGGCAGGATTTCACACCAGTTAAACAATGCATTTGTAAAGACAATTCAAAGAAGCATCAAAGAAGAAGAGCAAACCTCAGAGCAAATAGAAAATTCCTAGTGATACAAATATCAACAGAAAATCCAAGGCTAAACCTCTGAAAAATCTGCAGGATTTCTCTGAATCTTTTCTGAAGGAGCAGACTACTGCTCTGTGGGGAAGGAGGCACTAAAAATGATAGCAGCATGTCGGGGTGTTTGTGTGCGGTCACACCAAGTCCCTCTTGTCTGAACCTGTTTGAAAACGTCAGTTTCCTTGTCAGCCCAAGGAAAATCATAGCCCTGTCTGCTTCACCGTGTCTGGTCTGAAGAGATACCCATTCCTCCCCCTGGACACCAGTGTGAGGGGCACAGTCCTCACGGAAATCACCATGGAAATCACTCCATCCTTCGGAGTCTCAAGAAACAGCTGGAGGAAAAAGAAGCAGCAAGCTGCTCCTCCCTGCGCTGGTCCTGCCTGATGGAAGAGGGCTCGGTGGAGACCAGGAGGTCAAGGGCTCGGAGCGGGGCCAGTCAGGCCCATCTCGCTCTGGCAGGAGAGAGTTTATGAGACAACACAAGATGCCACAGAAGTGCTGGGTATGCGGCTGCTGCAGGTGGCACCTGCCTGAACAGGAGGGCAGGATGCTAGTGGTGAGCACTCACGAGAGGAAGAAGAGATCTTGTTTCTGCAGCTCAGTGTCTGCTCTGTGGGGTCTCTGCTGGCAGCCCCTCTCCCCAGGCACGAGGCACGTAGCGGCCAAGTCAACCCGTCCCTGAGACGTGCAGCTGCATTTGCTCTCCCGGAGCTGCTCCCAGCAGCTGCGCTCGCGGCAGAGCACGCAGGGCAGCGGGGCAATCCCTCGTCCCTGGAGAGCACCGCAGAGGGACTGCCCGGCTGGGAGGTGGAGCTGAAGTCAGTTCCCTGGGAGCTGCATTAGTGCTGCCTGCTTTGAGCTGAGCTCCCTGGCGTCAAAGCCCCAAAGATACGCCTTGGGCTGTCTTGACCCTCTTCCAAGTCGTTCAGCTGCCTGTGACTCGCGCTCCAGATTCTGAGTGGGGGGAACCATGAGGGAGCCCAGCACGTGGGCCACGTCTTGGAAACAGGAGACCCAGCCATAGCCATGTCTCCATGCTGTCATGTATTGCCGTTTGCAGCACACGAATCATACCCAGAGGTGCAATCCCCACCTGTGCATTTCTTTGTTTCTCTGTTCTTATCTCTTACTCCCAAACAAGGGAGTCAAAACTGTAACGAGCGAGCCGAGG
>NW_010430046.1:14496-14790 GCF_000710305.1 Buceros rhinoceros silvestris
CTCGGGCAGGCAAAGCGGCCGCGCGGTGACCAGCCACAAGGCTCTGAAGGTCTCCGCTGCTGGGGCAGGCGTGGAGGGGGTCACACAACAATGAACTGGAGCAGGAAGTGTTCCATCGCCTTGAAGGCTTCCCTGCGCATGAACTCACACGCACTGAGCAAGCACAACGCCGAGGCTCCTGCGGGGAGCTCTCACCCTCAGGCTAACCCTAGAGCAAGCATTAACCTACTTACTGCGCCCGTGGGCGGTTTGCGGGGTGAGGAAGCTGACTGCCTGGGGAGCGGGGAGGGCGGG
>NW_010430046.1:15025-15330 GCF_000710305.1 Buceros rhinoceros silvestris
AAGCAGGGCACCTTCCTGCCCTTGTTCTTCAGCCATCTCCTCCCCTGATTAGGCAAAGCATAACTTCACTGAAAGAGAAGTGCCACTGTTTTAGGAGACCAATTGCTCTGGCAGCTGGGAAATCTTCAGCCACCTCTTCCTTCCACCACTGAGATCTAACTGCACGGTGAGGGCCCAGGCTGAATGACCTGCGCCAAGGCTGCTGTGCTGCCCACCTTGCCGGATGAGGTAGAGAAGAGGGACGTGACCACCAGCCCTGCTCACAAGGCACTCTCAAACCTCAAAAGAGCAGAACAGCACCTGCC
>NW_010430046.1:15483-19283 GCF_000710305.1 Buceros rhinoceros silvestris
GCCCTGGGCACGCAGGCTCTGCTGGGCAAGCAGCACTTGTCCCTTCAGAAGATTTATGCCCCATCTCTTGCTTTCCTGTGATTACCACCAAACTCAGAAATCCTGCTTTGGATCCAACTGTCACCCCGAGTTTTCAGGAACCAACACCAGTGTTTCCATTTGGCCAGAGGCAGGAGATACCACGGCAGTTTTTAGCACCGATCACCACAGTGCTGCCTTTGAAGCACTCATACACAGATGTTACAGCATAGGACATACATAGATGTCCTGCTCCTTGTTGGTCTGGGACAGAGTCTAAGGCAAAGAGAGAGAAAACAGAGCCGCTGTCTGGGGGCACCACTGAAGTAAGGGACCGGGACAGACAAAATGCGATAGAGCGACACAGTCTGTGGCCCTGGACGAGCAGGAGCCATGGACCAGCGTATGAGCAGGTGACCAGGATGGGCAGAGAGGGGAGGAAAGCAGGGAGCACCAGCTGAGAGTGAGTCACTGAATTCCGACAGGGGTGGGATGTGAGGGGGTGTGTGGTCTTTGCTGAGGAGCTGTCGCCCGCGCCAGCTGCAGCTGGCACTGGTCATGGGCTTCACAGCCCCCAGCGCGCCTCTGGAGAAGGGGGTTCTGAGGAAGAGAAACCCCAAAGCACTCCAGCTAAGCATAATCCTACAGAACCCACTCCTCCGTTACTGAGGCAAAATACAAGTATCATCTGGCTGAATGTCACTGTGCTGAGATATTTAACCATTCCACTGCCAGTCAGAGTTATGTCTACAAACACAGATCGGTTCCAGTGACGGCTCTGCAGGGACCTCCTGATGCTCAGGACCTTAACACCAGGCGGAACATTGTGAAGGACCCTGATTTTCATCTAGGATTTCAGTGCCTTGTCGTGTTTTTCTGAAACGCTGTTCATACAGAACCGCTTCGTTTCCCGAGTCTGCAGTGTGTAGACAGCGTCTGCCTGGAGCACCTTTGGTATTTTTGACTCGTGCTGTACAGAATCAGACCGTGCAGGCTGGTACCGCTGAAGCTCTGGCTCCACTGAACCCAGGTCTAGTGCTCTGACTGCCATCCTGGTTTGCTCTAGAGCGCGAACAAAGGAACTGCCCGTTACAGCCGATCTCTCTGACTGTTCTCCATTGTACGTGTTTTCTCTGTCCTACAAGTGATCAGCTTGCCTTCTTCTAAAGCCTGCAGTCAGCTTTAATCTACTTAGCTGGGATTAATGAGAGATTTGTTAAAGATTTAAAGATTTTACACACTTTGCTTACAACTGTTGTTATCTACAACCATCAGGCAATAAGGCCCACGCAGACAAGCTGCTCTGAACGTCAGGCACATCGGCCGGGTGTGCCGAGGCTGGCAGTGCAAAGCTGATGGCTGATGCTGGGACTGACTGACTGTGCACGGACTGTTCCGAAAGCAGCGCCCACACCTCTGCCTGCACCCTGCCCTTCCCCTGTGGAACTGAGGAGGGGTGGGACAAAGCAGTAGCTCAGAACACAGGTCACTGCATTGGCATCCACAGCTCTCACTGTCACAGAGCTCCACACCAAAGCAGTGGACAATCAGGAGCAGCCTTCCCAGCCAGGCTGGCACCGCCTGACGCTGCACACCTTACCCAGGAGAGGTGAGGGGTGACCTGTAGGTCCCGGTGGTTACCTCGTTCTGTACTCCATTGCTTAAGCCAGCGTTGAGGAAGGGAAGGTGGCAGAGGTGATGTGATTCTTTAGGACAAGGACTCTGTTGGGAACTCTTCTTGTGGGACATTACAGGTAACACCAGGTAATGGCTAAACTGGGCTCTGCTGGGGAGGCTCCGCATCCAGAGGTGCCTCATCTTGCCAGTCTGCTGGATCAGTGTGCCAGATGCTTACCTCCACTAAGGCACCTTCCCCGAGGTACCTCCGCCAAGGTACAGAGCACAAGAGCTGCAGACAAAGGCCCCGGGAAGTCTCAAGGATGGAGCTTCAGGGAATTCTTCCAGTGCCACAGGTGGGGCCACCAGAGAGGCCAAGAGCAGGAGGACACTGGAAAAAAAGAACAGGGTTTGTCAGGTGCACTATTCAGCTGGCAAAAAACATCTCCTTAATGGAAACAGACAATAAATGAACGATACTGTGTGAGGGATTACTCACGCTACCGTCCCTTGTTACCTGACCTACAAAGACCAGAAAATCTTGTCTGGCAGATACAGAAGTTTTGGGGCATGTGCTGGATGAGCTTTGTTATCCTGCCCCAAAGAAGCTGTTTCCTCCCTAAATGCAGAGCTCAGGACATTCACCAGTCCTCAGAGCAGCATCAAAACCACACGAGAACGTTCATTAGTTTTGCTGGTTTTACAAAAATACCAAAAAGTGACACATATATCGAAGGCCCTGCCCCTGGAAGGGAGGGAGTCCTCCAGAGGCAGCTCTCCCTGGGGACACCAGGGCAGAGGGTGGCGTGGCAGGGCTGCCTGTGCTGGGGAGCAGAGGAGGTACTGGGGAGACCCGAGCCCTGCACTGTGCTCTGAGGAGGAGGAGAGAGCTCTGCCGCTTCTTCCATCCCCACAGCTGTCGATATTCTCCCTGCACCACGTGGGTCAGAAGCAGCAGGGGACAGGGCACCAGGACCAGCACCCCGCCAGTGCAGACCAGAGCACAGAGGGGCGAGCTCCAGGCAGAGCTGTGGCTTCTTCCCAGATAGAGACTGAATTCCCTCTGACGCCTGCGGATTGCTCCACAGCCACAGGTCCTCCTGCCCTGCCACGACCCCAGGCCTCAGTGCTGGCTGGCTCAAGAGGCTGCTCGTCACAGGCACTGCCTGGAGAACCAGCTCAGCTCCTGCTGCGGGATCGACTGAACTGAACACCCTAACTAGTGAGGAGATGTTCTCTCCTTTCCAGCTCACAGGAGCTCTTGCAACAAGCAAAACGGGGTGGTTTGCCTCCAGGCTAGAAGCAGCCCTGACTCCTGACATTGCAGGGCCACTGGTCCAGAGCCGCTGGATGTGCCCCAGGGCTGTCTTACCTCTCCCTCTCACAGCCCTTGGCCCTCCCTGCTGCCACAGCTCCACTGCTCCCCACCAAACCCTGTGTCCCGCTGCCCTCAGCTGTCATACCGGTGATTCCCAGTGGCCCTGATCCTGCTCAGGTTCCAGGTCAGACTCAGCTGCTTCTTTGCTGGCTGCACCAGTAAGGACCAGTACGGGGACTGTCACCCCTCAGAGTGGGAGGGAGGGTCCCAAGTTGAGCAGTCATAAGGAAAAGCTGCTTTGGCGTCTGGAGGTGCTGCTGCCTCTCACTGGCTTGTCAAGACAGAAGATGTGCCAGGTTTGCTTTCCTTACACCTAACGCAGAGGGTCCTTTTAGAGTCCCGCACCAGGAACCCCACAGTCACAGGTAAAAGTGCAGCTTTTGAACTCTCTGCTTTGTGCTGGAGACGTCCAGGACGACAGACGCTGCCAGAGCCAAGACCTGAGCCTGCTAAACGAACTACACAAAGACCCGCAGTGTTTCAAAACTGACTGCAGGTGAGAGATTCGTCACTTCACACGGTAACCTACACCAAAAAACTTGTTCTGAAACGAGGAACATGTATCGTTTTTACAGCTGAAACGCAGACTTTCAAGAAAAGCTAATCACGCTTTCTTGCCCCAAAGCCCTTTGAGAAGCACCTGGCGCTGCAGCAGGCTGGCACTGAGCTGCCCCGGACCCTGGGCTCACCCACCATCCTGGACACCGTTCAGCAGAGGTGGGCTGGGATCCAGCAGAGCCAGAGCCACACCGCGGTCACAGCCACGCCACGGTCACAGCCACACCGC
>NW_010430046.1:19309-19522 GCF_000710305.1 Buceros rhinoceros silvestris
GCCACGGTCACAGCCACACCGCAGTCACGGCCACGCCACGGTCACAGCCACATCACGGTCACAGCCACACTGCGGTCATGGCCACACCACTGTCACAGCCATGCCATGGTCACAGCCACACTGCAGTCATGGCCACGCCACAGTCACAGCCACGCTGCAGTCATGGCCCTGCCACGGTCACAGCCACACCACGGTCACAGCCACACTGTTGTC
>NW_010430046.1:19885-20184 GCF_000710305.1 Buceros rhinoceros silvestris
GAGTCAAGGCCATGCCGCGGTCACAGCCACACCACGGTCACGGCCACAGTGCGGTCAAAGCCACGCCGCAGCTTTCCACATGCCGGTGCCCGTAATTATTTCCCCTTTCCCTGCGCGCAGTTGGGGCAGCGGTATCCCCGTGTGAAATAGCCTACCTGCATTCTCCCGACGCTCCCGAGATCTCCCAGCACACAGAGCGGAGGAAAAAGCCACAAAAGAGTCTTGATACCTGTCCTGCGTGGCCAGACGTTGAGGAGCGCTGTTCAGTGCTGAAGGCGACCACCGCGGGCTCTGGGCAG
>NW_010430046.1:20379-21255 GCF_000710305.1 Buceros rhinoceros silvestris
TCCGAAGGTCAGGCACAGGTCCCCGGCCCGAGGCACCGGCCAGACGTGGCGCTGCACACCGGCGTAATCCCACCACGCCTGCGGAGCCAGGCGTCTCAGCGCTCTCCGACGCACGCTGTGCCCGCGGAGCTGGCGTGCCTGGAGGCAGGGTCTCTGCTGCTCCAGAGCCCCGAGCCACGGCGCGAGACCCGGCTGAGCCAGCCTGCTCGGGCTGCCCGGCCCCGCACCAGCCACACTCCTCGTGGAGAAGTTCGACGGGAGCAGGTGGGGGCTTGGCAGAGAGAGAAACAGAAAAGAAAACGAGGGGGACAGGGTGGAAAGGGGGGTTTGTTTCTCATTAACGAGCGTTTGAGCTGCTGATCTCAGGGAAGACTTTGAAAAGAAAGCGCAGAGCCCTCCTGGCCGGGCAGCCAGCCCAGCTGCCCTCCCCGCACCGCACTTTTTATAAATTCTGGGAAACACTTTTAGACAGACACTGGCACTCATAAATTATACAACTCATTTGCATATTCCAGTCATGAGACATTATGCAAATGTGACCTGATTTGCATAATGGATTCCTCTCGTCGCTTCACTTGCTTCATGCTTTTAAAAACCAAAATGAAATAAAATGAAAGCAGGAGAAGGTGAAAGCAGCAAGTTCCCAGCACCACCACGTCTCCTCCCAGCCGCACCGTCACTCACCCTCGCTTGCGGCGGAGATTGGGGCGAGGGAGGGCGAACGCGAAAAAACAAAGCCCTCACATGGTTTATTTCTCGTAATTACAAGGAACTAACTTTCCCCTGGCTGAGACGCTTCACCCCAAGTGACGATCCTGAGCCAATTAAGGAAACGAAAAGAGCCCCGAAGACGGGGCGAGCGGCTGGAGGCAGCGG
>NW_010430046.1:21370-21737 GCF_000710305.1 Buceros rhinoceros silvestris
GGGCGCGGTTCCCCGCGTGCCCCACCGCAGCAGTCGCAGGGTGCTCGGGGTGGGGAGCCAGCGGCGCGAGTCCCCACCGAGGCTGGTCATGTCTGTGCCGTAATCAGCCTTTGGGGGGGACGGGGACGGCTTCCCTGCCTCGACTTGGACAGCCCTCGCCATTCTGAAGGGAGGGTGGCTGCGAGAGGTGAGGGGAGGGGTTGCTTCGATTGTTTATAGCAAAATATAGCGGTGACATGCACGGAGGACGAGGCACTCCAACAGGCGGACGCCCGTCCATCCATCCCTCCGCAGTGGCTGGTTTTGCTGCGGGCGCTTCCCTGCCCCCCTGCACCGGCGCGAGCGGCAGAACTGTGCCAAGCGGCTG
>NW_010430046.1:21929-22235 GCF_000710305.1 Buceros rhinoceros silvestris
CTTCAGCTTTTAAAATCAATTAACCCGTGTGTTAATTAACATCAAGTCGACGGGAGGAGGAGGAGGAGGGGAGAGCGGGAGGGAGGAGGGAGGAAAAGAGCTGCAAGGGCGGATGGCAGCGGAGTTGGCACAGTGCCATCCATTCAGTGGCAACGCCACAGCTCCCTGCGATCGCGGCAGCGGGTATATGTTACGGGGGCCCTGTGCGCGGGCCAGACAGTGCGGTAAAGCCAAGGGAGATTATCCAGACCCCCAGGAGCAAACGGCAGGAAGCGACCGGAGGCGCGAGTGCCAGGACTACAGACA
>NW_010430046.1:22441-22951 GCF_000710305.1 Buceros rhinoceros silvestris
TCGGACGCACGCCTCTGTGGGGACGGGGGCTCCCCCGCCAGCGACGCGCAACCTGGACTTCCAGCACTTTTTCCCCCCTTTAAACGTCATTCTGCCGCAGTGGAGCCAGCACAACGGATGCTTTCACACCCTGCGAGACAAAGGCCGTCGTCTCCGCCATGACACCGCTCCGTTCCAAGCCGAGGCCGGCATCTTGGAGTCTTTAAGAATAAGGGGAAAAGGGAATCGCGAACAATAAAAATGGCAACAGAGAAAACCTCAACAACAAACCCCTTGTGCCCGCTCTCCATGCCAGGGGCAACATGGGCATCTGTCGCAGCAGAAGGCGCTTGTGTGGGGCTTTCTTTTTTTTTTTTCCCTTCTTTTTTTTTCACAAGCTGTTGGCGCGTTCGCCATTCAGGTTCGTTTACAATTAACTCCAAAAAAAAAAAAAAAAAAAACCCCAAACCCCAGCCCCGCCAACAACAAACAAAAGGGAGAAGCCGAAATCGAAGGAGAAATGCCATAAGA
>NW_010430046.1:22989-29375 GCF_000710305.1 Buceros rhinoceros silvestris
GGTTCGTTAAAAAGTACCCCAAAAAAAAAAAAAAACCACCCCACCCACCCCCAGCCCCGTCAACAACAAACAAAAGGGAGTAGCCGACATCGAAGGAGAAATGCCATAAGAAGCTGCAAGAATGCAAGTACAGACGGTGCCATTTGCCATTCGGACAAGCTCAGGGAAAGATGCCAGCTCTGCCGCTCGGGAGAGACTCCGAGAAGGGAGCACAAAGGTCTCCGAATAGCACACCGAGGGAAGGAAGGGAGGAAGGAAGGAAGGGAGGAAGGGAGGAAGGAAGGAATACCGCTCTTATAGGGCAGGATCACAGCTGCTCACAGCCTCTGCTGGGAGGAGAGGGAATGTTTACCGGCGTAGCAGAGATGCCTGTGTATGCACATAGGCGCAGGCAGTGAGCGTATGGACACACATGCACACATGCACACAACGCCTCAGACAGTCGCAGATGAGATGTGTGAGTGTGGGGGGGTGGCGGGGGTGTGCGATGCCTCTGTGTACACACACGCGCGTCTGCGCGTGGGTACAGGTGTGTGTGCACGCGTGTAACACACGCGTGCAGGGAGATGCATGTTTGTGTGCTCGGGGGAGAGAGAAAGACACGGAGTGAGAGACACCGACACACACACACACACACACACACTCACCCGGCGTCAGTATACATCCCACTTTTTGACCTAGGTACACACCGAAGGCAAAATAAAACTCGTAGTCGAGCAGCAAGCAGGCAGGCAGAGATTTATCTCCACGCACTGCTATCACCAGGGAGATGAATGGGGCCGATCTGAAGCCCTTTACAAGATCCACTATGGGAGTGAAGGAGGAGGAGGGATGCCACAGACATGCACAAACTTGAAGACAGAGAGATTTGGAAGGTGCTACTTGTGAAACCCAGGTGGCACTCGGAGGGTGTGCGAGGGACAGAGCCGCGCAGGCGTCCTGCGGGGTCCCGGGGCTTGGGGCTTTTGGACGAGGGCGTCAGGGGACAGCTGGCTACTCACGTTGTCTGCGCTGCTGAGGATCCTGCAAGGTGTTCTGTTGGCACCGGGCGCTGAGCCAGGGAAGGGCACTGGAAACAAAAGGGAGAGACACAAAATAAAGTCATACTACGGGAATATTAATTGCCTCTCTTGCGGATTTTACAAAACACACAAAATGTTTTCTTTTCGCTTGGTTTTTTTTCTGCGGATTGGCGCGCTTCCCTTCTGCATGGAGAATACTAGCGTGGGATTTACAGCCCAGCTACAGGGCTCGGGATTAACAGCGCTGGCATCTTTTGGGCATATTTTTTCTTTTAATGAATGAGCTTTCGCTGTTAATGAGGAATAATCGTTTGGCTAATGAGCTTTGAAACATTAAGAGAAAAGAGGGTTTTTTTCCCGTTAATCGCCCTGGTGCGACCGCATGGATGGATTACAAAAGACAGCAGTAGGAACGCAGTACAAAGGGGGGGAAAACGTCTCCTGGAGTGGGATAAATGCAGAGATGGGTGATGCGTCCCTGCATCTCCCCTTCCTTCTCTCTCTCGCTCTTGCTCTCTCTGCCCACTGCTATGGGTTTTCATAACTCCGCAATCAAAGTGGATGCTCGGGAAAGATTATTACAGTCAAACAGTGAAGCGTCGGCGGTTAATGTCTCCAGTGTTTAATCATCATACAGTAGAATGGTTTTATGCATATTTCATTTGCATATCATTAAACCGCGCTAGCGCGGGACATTCAGAGCTGGAGAGGTACAAAGTTGGGGGGAGAGAGAGGGAGAGCGAGAAAGAGACGGAGGGAGGAAGGTCCCTGTGATGCCTGCCTTCAAAAGCCAGGGACTTGTTCCATGATCCGTCTTCTACTTTTACTAAAATCATGATGACTTGGAAACCTTTGAAGTTGGATATAACCTTGGATTCTTCTAATTCCAGCAGAGTGATGTATTAGAAGGGGGGAAATGATGCTGCGCTAGACATTTAAAGGAATATAAGCTCCAGTGGAATGGAAATAGGAGCTCTTTGGGGAACGAACTGGCAGAGCCAGCCACAGCTTCGACAACCACCACACCTCTGGGTTAATGCTAGTGAAGGATATCAGAGTAATACAAAAGAAACGAAGACAACATAGACATTAAGATGGGGATTATATTTCTCTTTTCCTTTTCAAAGGTACAAAGAAGGATGGAACCAGCGGTAATTTACACACTCATTAGCGAACAATTGCCTCTTTTTGCGTTTGTTTTTCTTCTCCCTTTATTTTGGAGAGGGGTGTTGTCACCGCTGAAGTGATTAATCAATTATTTGGTATCTCAGATCCTTCTCCACTGGCACCGATCAGGAAGAGAAGGTGGTGGTCGCGGGGGGAGGAACACAGTGGGCTCTTTGTAGATCTTATACATGCACAACATATTAATTGGGGTCTTTATAAAGCTCCCTCAATAGACTGTTTCTTTCCTGGAAAAACAGCAGCTGGTTCGCCACCCTCGGCGACTCTTCAAATATCACTTTGGCTGGGGGCAGTTCCGCCGCTGTTTGTTGTTGTGCTTTATTTTCCTTCTCCACGGAGGGGGCTGCGTGTGCGACGTGAGCCCCGGCCACCGTGTTCGAACGGCAGGCAGACAGACAGACAGACGATGTCGGTATCAAGACAATCTCCTGAGCTGAATGCGGAACTTTGCCTCAAAATGAAATGCTGTTTTATATTTAAATTCTCCTCCGCTCCCTCCCCCACTTTTCTTCTCCTCCAAGCCTTTGTCTCGGTTATGAATATTCAGATGAGCCGTGATGTGATTACACTGTACAATTACTCGTGTCCATGGTGGTGGCGAAGGCACCGAGGAAAGACAGAGCCAGATGAGCTGGAGCTCATTTGGGGTTTGTTTTCCGTATTTTCCCCCCATCTCTGTAGCGCTGCGGCACATGCAGATGTCGCTGTTGTTCTTTATAAAGCCCTAATGATATGCGAAAGCATAACGACCCCATTTGGGTGGACGGCGTCAACGAAATATGATTGGGGGGGGCGGAAATCCTGACTGAAGGAATGTCCACATAAATTATTTTTATTTAAATGAGTTGAAGAGGTGGCAGTGAGGCAGAGGAAGTCACATGAATACATGCATAATGCTAATGCGCAGAAAGGTTATCGCCAAGGAGAAGAGGGGTTTTGCACTGTGCTTGGGACAAACTGGCTCATTAGGGACTAGCACAGCCCACCGCCTGATTGACTGGGTTGTCATTACTCATGCTTAAGCCAGGGCACCAGGCACGCTCGCCTGAAGAGGTGGCAGTGAGGCAGAGGAAGTCACATGAATACATGCATAATGCTAATGCGCAGAAAGGTTATCGCCAAGGAGAAGAGGGGTTTTGCACTGTGCTTGGGACAAACTGGCTCATTAGGGACTAGCACAGCCCACCGCCTGATTGACTGGGTTGTCATTACTCATGCTTAAGCCAGGGCACCAGGCACGCTCGCCGCCCGGCCGGCCGAGGGCCAGGCGCTAGAGCGCCAGGAGCTGGATGCCTGGGTGATTCCTGGTCTTCATTCAGCAATCTCATGAGGCGTGTGGTGGGAGGGGGACAGGAGGAGAGGAATCAGAGGAAGAATGTGTTAAGTGCCACAGCTGGGTGGCAAAGGAGGGCTCTGATGACAGCCCTGAGGGTGGAGTGACAACAGGCAGCGCTGGTGCTGAGATGCCGGCGCTGCTGATGCCAGACTTGCGTGTGCTTCCCCAGGGACAGCGCTGATACAGTGGGTCCCTGCCTGGCCGGCTCCACGTCCTCACCATGGGACAGCGAGACACAGGGCTCAGCAGCAGCTGGGCCTGGGGCAGAGCAGCTCCTGTGTCTGCTGGGCAGACAGAGCCAGGAGCTGGCCACATCCTCCTCCATCCATTTTTCCCAGAGCAGTGCGTGTTGTCACTGGATATTACAAGTACAAAAAGATGTGTGTGTGGAAACGGGGCTCTTTGGCTACTCCGTTCTGCTAAGGATGCTCTTTTGGACCAGAGGTTTGCACCTATGCACATCAGCAAGGGGCGGACAGAGTAAGATGCAGTGGACCAGCAGCAAACAGCAACACCCTCCCTTCAGCTGTGTTCGACATCAGCTTTTAGAAGGTCCGTGTCTTGTGTGGTTGCCCTCACTGATACTGAACGGCTCTGCCTCCACAGCCTCCTCAGCCTCTGCTGCACCCCTGCTCGTGGGTGAGGCTCCAGCTGCAGCCAGACCTGGTCTTCGGGGAGTGAGCATCACTCTCCTCTCTGCCTGAACAGGGAGCAGGCAGGAAAGGCTGTGGCAGATGGGACCCGTCGTGATGGGAGCTCTCCCCTTCTCCCATCTGGGGGCATGCATAGACTTACCTAAGCTCTGGAAACGCCGTTGAGCAGATCCTCAGCTGTCTGTGGGGTGGCTCTGCTGCCTCTATTTGTCATAGACATGGAGGTACCATGAGAACCCGCCCAAAGGAGGCTGCAGACAGTAAACAGGTCTCTGTAGGCAGGTCCCATCACAAAGGGAGCTCTGAGAGCCCCGGGGAGGAGGATTATGCTCCAGTCTGTATCTAAGGGCCAATGTGCAGAGGATGCAACAACCCATAGCAAAGAGGAAAAGTGCTGCCCAGTGCTTCTTAAAGATGCCAAGCGTGGGTCCATCTAGCCGCTGTCTGCCTCTCAACAGATGCATCCCTGTCATGCACATGCACACATCCTTTGGCAAAGGCGCCTGGGAGACTGAGCAGAAGGCAACAGTCCACCAGTTCTGATCAAAACCAGGACACGAGGACTGCCTCAGGCAGTCATCCTAAATCCAGGGTCTCTCTGCTCACAGATTCAAACAGTGTACAAAAATTCAGGACATAAGGGATAACCCAACTGACAACCTAACTCAGAGTCAGATGTGACTATCCTGCCCATGAGCACACAGCCCTCTCAAAGGCATATTGTTGTCCTGACAGAAAGGAACTTGTGTGCTAAAATCAACCTAGATCCAAGTGAGCAGCCCAAAGTGTGTCTGCTGCAAAGAATGGAGCAGCCACGGTGAGCTGGAGTGATCTGAGCAGATCATCTCCACCTCATCCACCCTAACCAATAGCTTCTTGACCCAGAACGGTGGCCGTGCTGGTCTGGACCTTGTGGAACAGCAACCCAGAAGGTGCCATCTGACTCTGCCCTGTCTTTCTGGTCTCCAGCCTCAAAGCTTAATGCAGAGACTGCCTGTCAAAGCGCAAATGGAGCCTGGGAATATGGAATAACCAACCAAGCACAAAGCGACTGCTCAGAAAGGCCATGCCCTTGTCATTGTTCCAGGTATTGAATCCTTGCCCTGACCTGGCTTTGCCCCGGCAGCACGGCAGGGACCTCAGTCCTGCACAGCGCCTTTGCACGCCGTGAGCCTTTCTCATGAGGGAAGGGAAGGGGTTAACAGGGCAGGAGCCTAAGCACAAATCTGCCCTGAGGTGGAGGGTAAGATGAGGACTGAAAGACAGGCCATGAGGTGCAGAGGTGGTGGGGCAGTCTTAGTCTCAGCTCTCCTCACTGCAGAGCAGGCAGGCCCATCTCCTCCTGCCTGGTGTCTTGGCAGCCTGTCCACCCCAACCAGGGCTTGTGGCCGAAGCCTCGGAGGGTTTTCTGACCACGATGTGGAGCAGGATGCAAACCAGGTCAATGGCCTCGCCCAGCTGACACCTTTCCTGCTGTGCTCAAAGTTCCTACTGCCATCACAGGCAGGAGAGCACCAACAGGGCAGAAGGAGACCGAAGGAAGGAGAAGCCAGAAGAGCTCCCATAGAGATCAGCTCCAGGGAGGATGGAGACAAGCAGCTTAGGACCAAAAGTCCAGAGCCGCTCTTTGTAAAAGGGCTCCTGGAGAGGAAAGCAGCTGCAGCTGGGAAAGTGCTGTGGACACGTCAGGGTGGTGGGTGAGGCAGAGGAGGTGGTGATGCAGCACGTGGCGAGAGGCGGCCATGCTGGCTTTAGGATACCTGTGCCAAGAGGTAGCCGTGGTGGCTCTAGGATACCCGTACCGAAAGGCAGCGATGCTGGCTCTAGGATACCCGTACCCAAAGGCAGCGATGCTGGCTCTAGGATACCTGTACTGAAAGGCAGCAATGCTGGCTCTAGGATACCCGTACCGAAAGGCAGCAATGCTGGCTCTAGGATACCCGTACCCAAAGGCAGCGATGCTGGCTCTAGGATACCCGTACCCAAAGGCAGCGATGCTGGCTCTAGGATACCTGTACTGAAAGGCAGCAATGCTGGCTCTAGGATACCCGTACCGAAAGGCAGCAATGCTGGCTCTAGGATACCCGTACCCAAAGGCAGCGATGCTGGCTCTAGGATACCTGTACTGAAAGGCAGCAATGCTGGCTCTAGGATACACATACCGAAAGGCAGCGATGCTGGCTCTAGGAT
>NW_010430047.1:0-1446 GCF_000710305.1 Buceros rhinoceros silvestris
GGTGGGGAGGGGAGGGAGAGGGAAGGGGAAGGGAAGGGAGTGTCACAGTCTCTTTAACCTCTGAAGTTTCAGTCCAAGCATGAATTGTTCGGGCGAACTTTCGCAAAAGTCTTTCCCTCTTACCCATTGTAGAAGACATCTTGGCATCTGCTGTTCTACGGTCCATGGGCAGGGTTGTCATGTGCGTCTCTCAAGTGATGGTCCAGCACTGCATCTGCTCCAGCAGGTCAACTCCATCACTGGCTTACTGGGGACAGTCATCTCTCTCAAACCTCTGTGGTGCATTTCTCGATACGGTGGTGGGGACTTATCCTTCCACCCTGTTGAGGAAACGGGAAACTTAAACACGAGAGTCTTTTACTGCCACGTGGAGGAACTGCGTTTTCTCTCTCTGATGGAATCTCTCTCTCTGGCCCTGGGCGGAAAATCAAATGTGCACGCACTGAGAGAATAGCCACAGGCTCAGCTTTTTATACGTTTAGTCACAGAGGCGCTTGATTGACATGCCTCGGCTGCAGTAGTAAGCTGAGAGGATTGTGGCATCCCTTCCCCCACAAAAGTCTCAAGAAAGTTTTTGGGTGTTTAGGGGAAGAGAAAGAAGATGGCAGAGAGGGGTTCATCCTGCCGCCTCCTTCTTAACCCATTACAAGGAGGCTCTGGGGAGATCTTACAGCTCTCTACAACTACCTGAAAGGAGGTTGTAGTGAGGTGGAGGTCGGTCTCTTCTCCTGCATAACAAGTGACAGGACAAGAGGAAATGGTCTTAAGTTGCACCAGGAGAAATTTAGGTTGGATATCAGGAAAAATTTCTTTACACAGAGGGTCATTAACCATCGGAACAGGCTTCCCAGGGAGGTGGTGGAGTCCCCATCCCTGGAAGTGTTTAGAAGAGGTGTGGATGTGGTGCTGAGGGACATGGTTTAGGGACCCTGGCAGTGCAGGGTGAACGGTTGGACTGGATGATCCTAAAGGTCTCTTTCAACCAGATGATTCTGTGATTCTGTATATATGTCAGGGACAGAAAAAAATTCTGTGGCATAGAGAGGATGTGTTTTTAAGAAACCTTTAAAATCAACACCACTGCTACTAAACAAAACTGCAGTACTGGGAAATTTTTTCCCTGGAAAAAAAAATCAATGTTAACTAAGTAACTTAATATTCAATATTATTGCTCCACTCAGATGATTATATTCAACTTCTAAAAAGTCAAAGTAATTACGTAAGGTTATATTAGTGTGCTTTTGTTTGTTTGTTTGCTTGTTTGTTTTGATTTGGTAGTACTCACACAGATTTCTGAGGACTGGTTTCATTATGAGAAAATAATGTCTTTACCTGGAACTGTATTAGTGCAAAAAAGGTGCATTATTTATCAGTTTGATATTTCTGGCTATAGATTGGAATTATAAGAAGTATATTTAAAAGTATTATATTTTTTTATATATATAA
>NW_010430048.1:0-250 GCF_000710305.1 Buceros rhinoceros silvestris
TTCGTCCAGGACCCCTGCTTCGCCCAGGGAGATGGACTCATCAAGGTGAAGTGCCCGGGTCTTCCCGAGGGTTTTATTGTACTGAGCGGGGATGAGCTGGGTGGGTTTGTGCGGGTGAGAAACAAGTCTGGTCCCTGGAGGTGCAGTAACGAAGCAAATTCAGCTTTTGGGGGTTTACACTCTAGATGTGGGTGGGTGGTGTTTGGTTGGGGTGTGAGGGAGGTGCAGGGTCACTCTGTTCTTTCCTTTG
>NW_010430048.1:571-1021 GCF_000710305.1 Buceros rhinoceros silvestris
GTGCTGCCGCTCCCCTTTGTGCTTTTAAGGCAGAATTCCCTTTCCCAGCAGCCAGTTTTTTCCACGGTAGAGCCGTGGGTTTCTAGAGTCTGTAGCAAGTGTGTGCAGAGGAAAGCTGGGGAGCTCAGGCCTGGGGCAACGGGAGCCGTGCGCTGGCCACCGCGTCGTGGTGGAGCTGCGGAGCCTCCTGACTCCCTCCGTGCAGCTGGGAGGAGGCTGCAGAGAGAGAAGCGCCGAAACCCCGCAGCTCTGGCCCTGGGTTCTGGGCGGTGCGGGTGTCTGCGTCGATGCCCCCTGCTCTGTTTGGAACGTGGGCCGAGGCAGTGGAACCGCGGTGTCCTCTGCCCTGACCGTCACTGTCTTTGTGCCCACAGCTGTACGAGAACTTCATCAGCGAGTTCGAGCACAGGTCAGTGTCTGCCCCGCCGCCGGGCGGGGAACGGCGCGCGG
>NW_010430048.1:1682-2297 GCF_000710305.1 Buceros rhinoceros silvestris
GGTGGTGCAGTCCCCATCCCTGGAGGGGTTTAACAGCCGTGTGGAGGTGCTGCTGAGGGACATGGTGTAGGGACCCTGTCAGTGCTGTGGGAAACGGTTGGACTCGATGATCTTAAGGGTCTCTTCCAGCCAGGTGATTCTGTGATGCCTGTGAAACTTAACCTGTTATTCGGAACTGCCGAACCCTCGGCGTTCAGCTGCGCTCGCTCGGGTGTGTTGAAAGGGACAGATTAAACAGCTGCTGCCAGGCCGGGTAGCCCGTCTGCGGCTTCGTGCGGGAGGCGGCTCGTGAGCGGGAGAAACAGCCTGGGGCAGCGGCACGTTGCGAGGGTTGAGGAGCACCTTGTGGGAGAAATACACCCCAGCCGTCCCGTGCCCAGGGAAAGGATTTATTTCTTGGTTGAGGTGTAGCCCCACGGGGCCTCCTGATGTTGCTGCTTGCTTTGTGTTTTCTCAGATCCCAACGTGGCCCTTACTTTTCTGGAAAAGACTCGAGAAAAGGTATTTTTGGTTGGCTCTTTCGGCCAGTCCCCGCAGGGGTTGCTCTGTGTGTGCGCGGTCGGTGTAGCGGGAGAGGCAGCCGTGGGGGGGGGCTGGGGGTTCACCGCTCCTTTC
>NW_010430048.1:2375-2977 GCF_000710305.1 Buceros rhinoceros silvestris
TGTGTGCTGGGGCTCACCTGCTCCTTTCCCAGCGAGCAGCTCTGTGCGTGAATGCAGGAGCCTGTCACAAGCAACCTGCCCCTGGCCCCGTCTGGGTGCCCAGAGCCCGCCTGGCTGCGAGGTGACACTCTGACCGCCTCTCCGTGTGGCTGCAGGTCAAGAGCAGCGACGAAGCCGTCATCCTGTGCAAAACAGCCATCGGCGCGCTCAAGCTGAACATCGGCGACCTGCAGGTCACCAAGGTGAGGTGCTGGCGCGGGGAGCTTGGGCTTTGGGGTCTGTTGGAGCACTGTGGCACCTTCCAGCAGTTACCGCGGCATGGGTGTGTCTGTGCCCCGGTTTGGAATGAGAAGGTGACAAACCTGCAGCACCTGGGGTGTCCAGGAGGACCTGTGAATCTGCTGTGCATCTCAGGCTATAAATGTGCGTGTAGCGCTTACAGCCAGACCTCTGAGGAGCTCCTGGAGCTCGTAGCCCTCGGGGAGCTGTGGATTATCAGTGGCCGGCAGCTGGTGACCACAACTGCATGTGCACAGCTCAGGAGAGGGGTCAAATACCCCACCACGTCCCAGTCCGCAGCTCCGGGGGCCCCTCTTGTGGGT
>NW_010430048.1:3185-4927 GCF_000710305.1 Buceros rhinoceros silvestris
GGAGAGTTTGTGTGCAGAGCAGCTTGGTGGCCATTGGAGCCGGTGCTGAGCTGGTGGTTTGGCAGCTGTGACTCTATACAGAGCATGTGTGTAGGAATAGCTGCAGGGAGGAGTTCGGGGTTTCTGGGCTGGTTTTTTTTATGGAACTGCTGTGTGAGGGGAGGATGCCTTCGCTTTATTTTTAACGCCATGGTGGTGGCTGTGGTCTCGTCTGCTCTGCCACTGGGTGAGTGTTACCTCGGGCCCACCCAGGGGTGCTGTGACCCTCCCTGGGCGAGCCAGAGGCTGAGAGCGTGTGTGCGTACGGGGTGTGACAAACAGGGCTTCACCCTCCTCCAGGAGACCATCGAGGAGGTCGAGGAGATGCTGAACAACCTTCCCGGCGTCACCTCCGTTCACAGCCGCTTCTACGATCTCTCCAGCAAGTACTACCAGACGATTGGGAACCACGCCTCCTACTACAAGGATGCGCTGCGGTTCCTGGGGTGCATCGACGTGAAAGATCTGCCGGGTAACTCCTCCTCTGCCCCGTGGAACGTCCCAGGTTCCTTCCTCCCGTCCCACTACATCCATCTCCAACGCACTGCCAGAGAACAGGTTTTCTCAGTGTTAGTTTGGACCTGCCGTGGTTGGGCCAGGATCTGGCAGGGAGGAGGAGGAGCAGCTCGTGGGAGGAAGAGCTGAGCAGGAACCTGCGCCGCACTGAGGCGGTGGGAGGGGGAAGTGCCCCCACCAGAAGGGCCAGTTCGTTCTAGTTCCCCAAAATCTTCGCTGTAGACTCACGCGGTGGCCCTTTTGTGCTGCCGCTGTGGTTACTGTGGGGTTCTGCATGTGAGGCTTGGGAGAGGATGAGGAGGAGGAGGGCTGGGAGTGACCTGGTGCAGGCACGGGGGCTGCTGCTTCATCCAGTGATTTTTGTCGTTTTGGGGTGTCTTGTTCTTTTTTTCCCCAGTGTCGGAGCAGCAGGAGAGAGCCTTCACCCTGGGCCTGGCGGGGCTCCTGGGAGAGGGTGTTTATAACTTCGGGGAGCTGGTGAGTGGTGCCGCGGCTTCAGCCCCTGGGTCAGGAACTGCTTCTACCCTGTTAACCCTGTCCTGCCCGGTTCCTGCAGCTCATGCACCCTGTTCTGGAGTCCCTGAGAAGCACCGACCGGCAGTGGCTCATCGACACCCTTTATGCCTTCAACAGTGGGAACGTGGAGACGTTCCAGGCTCTGAAGTCGGCCTGGGGTCAGCAGGTGAGGGAGGGAGTTGCCATTTTGCTTAAGGTCTTGATATTTAGAGAGGACACCTGGATCCTGGACACCTTGAGAATGACACCAGTGCACCAGGGCCAGGCATTTTAACCACAGGCGTGTCTCGTTCATCTTGATACGTACCGTCAGGTTTCCCTCAGCTTCCCTCGGTGTCTGGTTGGTTGAAAAAAGGAAAGAGAAGTCTCTGGAGATCCAAGGGCAAAGCACACAAGCGTCCTGCGGTCCCATGCAGGAGGATAATCTCTGGTTTAATGTCCCTAATGCTGTTCACTGTCAGGATTAAACTGCTCCTAAAACCACAGAATCCCAGACAGTGAATCAGGACAGTGGCACAGGGTCAAAGCCGTGGTTTTCCCTTGTGTTCGCGGCAGCGTGAGGGCAGCAGCGGTGCTGATTGTCCACCTCCCCAGCTACTGTGGGCATCGCTGACGCAGCAGGAGCCTGCAGCCGGCTGCGTGTCCGCTGGCATGGGCCCTGGCCCCGGGGG
>NW_010430048.1:5090-5416 GCF_000710305.1 Buceros rhinoceros silvestris
AGGGTTTGGTTTATGGAACCATTGCCAGGTAGTGGGTGGGTCTGAATGGCCTCCTCCCCCTAAATGAGGGCAGTGGGTCCCCAAGAGCTTTACTCCTGCATGTAGCATGGTGTTCTCCCCCAGGAAAAAACAAAACAAACTTCTTCGTGGTGTTCTATCCTCCTACAGCCAGACCTGGCTGCAAATGAAGCTCTGCTGCTGCAGAAGATTCAGCTGTTGTGTCTCATGGAGGTGAGCGGGAAACCCGATGTGCTGATGGGGGGAACGGAGAGGGGCTGCTCCAGCCACCCCCCCCTTAACCGTCCTGTCTCTGCTGGCTCCCTCGC
>NW_010430048.1:5649-6673 GCF_000710305.1 Buceros rhinoceros silvestris
GCACTTCGGGGGTGGGCTCAGGCCGGGGAAGTGGGGAGGGAGAGAGCCAGCTTTGTGTCTCCGGGGTGGAATCAGAAGCATGTTCTGGGGTGACAGAGGTTTCCAAACCACAGTGAAAGTCTTGGCTGACCGAGAATCCTGTCCCTGGTAGGTGACCCAGAGCATTTGCACCGTTCCCTTTCCCGTCCCCGGAAGGCTCCAGCTCTGTTAGCAAACCGTGCTGGAGCGTGACCCTGGATCTTTTTCAAAAACTGAAATACAGAGTTCCCTGGGGCGGAACGTGTGTTCGTAGACCCCCGCGGTGTGGTGAGCGCGGGCGCAGGCTCCGCTCCGGTGTTCCCTCCCACGGGTACTGCGTGTTCTCGGGGGTTTGACCGCACAGAGGAGTTTCTGCGTGGGCTGATCCGCTCCACCTGGAGGTGATGCTGTTGCCAGGAGATGTGCTGCTGGGGGCAGCAAGGGGTGTGTGGCGAAGGGAGGGGTACGGCTCCTTCCTGCTTACCGGAACACCTTTGGGTTCGGAGTGAGAAGAGCAGTTTTTGTCGCAGGGCGGGAGCTCAGCGGGGCAGCACTGGGGAGGCCATAGGCACTGCTGGGACCCCTTGGGCTGCGGGCACTGATATTCTTTTGTTGTTTCCCTGAATTCAGATGACTTTCACCCGCCCAGCCAATCACCGGCAGCTCACCTTCGACGAGATTGCCAAGAGTGCCAAAGTCACCGTGAACGAGGTGAGTTCAGGCCGAGACTTAATAACGTCCAGGTTCTGCAGCATCTGGATAGACCCGCTCCCCCGGGTGAGCTCCAGAATCGTTCTCCCTGTTCTGGTGCATTTGCAGAGGTTCGTAAGGAGGCGTTCACCCTTGGGGCTCCTGTTTGTTGGTGGGTGAATTCCTGCAGGTTCCCACTTGTGGGTTAAGCTGGAAGGGAGTTCCGCAGGTTGCCTGTTCCGTCTGCTCTGGACAGCCGGGCCATGGGCCAGCTCATGTGGGGCCCTGCCAAGCTGATCTGAGTGTCTCCACGTAG
>NW_010430048.1:6757-9022 GCF_000710305.1 Buceros rhinoceros silvestris
AAGCTGCTCTGAGTGTCTCCAGTGAGAGGAAATGTCACGGATGTTTAATTTTTCTCACGGTGAAGAATTTTCTTCTGCTGCCCAGATGGAATGCTGCTGAAACAAGCCTTGCCTGTGCTCTCCTGTCCTGCCTGTGCCTCCTGCAAAAGCGGTGTCTGTGCCGTTAGGTGCGGGAAGGCGCTGAGGAGCTGTCCCCCAGCCGCCTCTGGTCTAGGCTGCACAAACACGACATGTCACCTCCTTGGTTTCTGCTCTTGGTGGCCCTTTGCAGCACCCTCCAGCCTGATAATGCCCCCTAAACTGGAAGGCGTGATGCAGAACGGGACACGGTGCCACAGGCACGCTCCAGCAGGTGCTGAGTGGGGTGATGGGATCCCTCAGTCCGGCTGGCACAGAGCAGGGTGCGATTCCCCCTGCACAGCCCCGGCTCTTGCTGCCCCCTGCTCTGCTCCTGCCCGTCAGAGCGAGCCGCAGCCAGGCCGACCTGTGTCTGTGCTGCTGCCTGGGCTCGCTGGGTCTCGGGTGCAGGACCCCACGCTCGTCCTCACGGTCCTTGCGTTGTTCGTGTTAGCCCAGTCGATCAAGCTCCTATTTCCAGCACATCTACCTCTCCCAGTTTGAGCAACCTGGCCTAGTGGAGGGTGTCCCTGCACATGGCAGGGAGTTGGAACTGGGTGACCTTTAAGGTCCCTTCCAGCCTCAGCCATTCTGTGATTCTCTGGCATCGTGTGTGGAGTTAGTCACTGAAAGACAATGAGATCGGGTCAGAGCCAGCGTCAGTCCCCATGGAGCCCAGTTTGTGACCAGCTGCCTGTTCAGCTTCAGTCCACTAACCACCTCCGCTGCAGCTCGTGGCTCAGGTTTTTCCACCCGTGTGGTTCCTCTGGCCGTCCTGTCACTCACCAGCTTGTCACCTGGAATGTGGTTAGAAGGTCTCGTGGAGCCCTTCGCTAGAAGAAAGGCGCAGGGCCCCTGCAGCGCGCCACTCGACCCCTGAGCGAGTTACCTAATGAACAAGGCGATGTCAGGGACATCCTACCCGCGGTAAATCTGTGGTGACTTCTCCCAACTGCCTTATCCTTCCTGGGGTTTCTGGGAAGAGACAGGAAATCCGCCCTTGGAGACAAGAAGTCTCTGCTGTGTGAGCACGTCGAGTCTCCCGGCAGGATAAAGCCTCCAGGAGGGCGGGTGCGAGAGGCCGCGCTGCTCTGCTTTGGTTGCGTGCGTGAACTCTTCCACCAGTTAAAGGTTTTATTCACCTCGAGGGAAACTGGGTGATTCTCAGTTGTTTTGTTGAGTTGTTTGTTGTTCTCAGGTGGAGCTGCTGGTGATGAAGGCACTCTCGGTGGGCTTGGTGAAGGGCAGCATTGATGAAGTCGATAAGAGGGTGCACATGACCTGGGTCCAGCCACGCGTGTTGGATTTACAGCAGGTACCGAGTTTCAGGGCAGACCGGGCTCCTTCTGCTGGGAGTGACCCGAGAGCCAGTGAGGGGTCACGGTGGGAATTGATCTCCGTCAGAGACACCTGGGGAACAAGGTGGTGGATCAGCCTTTCCGCAGTCCCTCTTGCGCTGCCCTTCCGCTGGGGCCGTGCTGCCTTTGGGGCCTGTGTTTTGCAGCGCGGGGTTGGGGACCCGGCAGATGGAGCGGGGATCGGTGACACCTCTCACCCAAACCCCTGAAACACAACTGCTGTGGCTGCCTCTTCCAGAGGGGTGCCGTCGCCGTGAGGCTGTCAGGCCTGAACACCTGAAGCAAAATCTTGGTGTTTCAGGGTTGTGGGTGGCTTGTCCTGTGGTGATAGAGACGAAGGAGCTGAGCTGCTCGAGTTCATCCTCGTAACCATTTAGAGGATTCTATAGGGCGCCTTTACTCTCAAAAAGAACATTGTACCTGGAGCGCTGGCTGCCAGCAGCAGCGGGGCGTTCCAGTGTAACTTCAGACCTTGGGACTTTGATGGTCAGAGGTGCGAAGCCGCACCTTGTCCAGGTGTTGAGAAGCTGTCTGTGACCTCGAGGGCTTGTCCTGACGGGAGAGTATCGCTGTGTCCCGTCGCTGAGGCGTTCCAGCTTTGTGCGCTTGCCTTGCAGATCAAAGGGATGAAGGACCGCCTGGAGTTCTGGTGCACGGACGTGCGCAGCATGGAGATGCTGGTGGAGCACCAAGCCCACGACATCCTGACATAGAGACCCTCGCGCTGCCCCGGGGAGAGTGACGCCAGCAGCGCTCGGACCGCTGGCTCTGCTGGAGGGGGGGGGGGCAG
>NW_010430048.1:9124-9618 GCF_000710305.1 Buceros rhinoceros silvestris
GCGGGCAGCGCGCGGACCGCTGGCTCGTGTGGAGGGGGGTTGGGCAGCGGGGGGTCGAGCCAGTGGCCTTTTGCTGTGTAACCCTTCGGTGCTGGCGTCGGGATTCCCCTTTGCGCCAATGCTGGTGGCGCTGGCCGCGGGAGCTCCCGTCCTGCGCTCGTGACTGGAGGACAGAGCTCCGCAGCGGCCGGCGCCATCAGACTGAGTGGCATGTTACAGGAGTGGAGGCTGTTTGCGGGGTGACGGGGCAGCAGAAGCTCTCTGCTCTCTGTGTGTGTGGTGTTACCGGAGTGGGGGGGACCAGCCCTGCCCCTGCAGCAGCCCGAGCCCAGCATGACTGGGATCGCCCCCCCGCTCCCGCAGCCCCCTCCTCCTCCGCACTAAGGGGGTGTTCGCTCCCTCGAAGGGGTTTTTCCATGGCCACGGCGCAGGGGATGTTTTTATATACCTTTGGGGGTGGTTGTCTTTTACGAACACTTTGTGCTGAGGTGAGG
>NW_010430049.1:0-233 GCF_000710305.1 Buceros rhinoceros silvestris
AGCGAGGACTCGCCCCCACCCAGCGCCAGCCCGCGCCTGCCCGGCCCCACGGCCACCAAGTGCTCCTACCCCTACCACACCCTGTCACAGTCCTCGGACGAGGTGAGCCCCGCGGGCGGGGGGTGTGAGGTCAGGGTGTCCCCTCCCAATACGGTGTGGGGACCCCCAGTTAACGCCCAGCCCCCTGTGCCCAGTTCCTGGATGAGCCCCCTGGCGCAGCCGCGGGCTGGACG
>NW_010430049.1:520-829 GCF_000710305.1 Buceros rhinoceros silvestris
GGGGGGGGCTCTTCTGCTGGGAACAGGGGGTTCCAGGTACCTCAACAGGCTCAGTTGTAGGGCAAGAGGTTCTAGATACCTCCACAGGGAGCTTCATGTGACAGCTCTGGGGGGGTTCTAGGTATGCCAACAGGGTGCTTCATGGGGCAGGGTGTCTTGGAGGGTTCTAGATACCCCAGTGGGCTCATCACAGGACAACAGGCTCTGGGTACTCCAACATGCTGCTCCATGGGGCAGGTGCTGGTAGGTTCTAGGTTCCCCAATGGGCACATCACAGAGTAGCTAAAACCTCTTGTCCTCTACAGGGCA
>NW_010430049.1:1018-1375 GCF_000710305.1 Buceros rhinoceros silvestris
ATGGACAAGTCAAGGAGGCAGATGGGAGGTCCTAGGTACCCCAAGGGGCTGGTGCCCAGCAGGGGTAGGTACCTCAGCGGGATGAACCTGAGAACGGGTGGTGTGAGGGGGGTTCCAGGTACCCGCAAGGGGCTGGTCCACAGGGCAGGGGGATGCCAGAGCCCAAGGCCGTGGTGGGGGTCTCCCGTCTGTGCTGCAGGCGCTGGGCGTGGGCAGCTCACAGGACCGCGCCGTGCTGAAGAGGAAGCTGAAGGAGCTGAGCCTGGCCGTGGAGAAGGAGCGCAAGGCCCAGGAGAAGGCCGAGAAGCAGCGGGAGAAGCAGAAGAAGAGGGACCAGGAGCAGCGGCGGAGCTAAGG
>NW_010430050.1:0-21415 GCF_000710305.1 Buceros rhinoceros silvestris
TTAACTTAATTTAATAATTTTATAAAAATTCATTGGCTTAAAGGCTAGTAAATAAGAGGATTATGGATAATAAGAAAATAATTGTTTGCTTCACATGACTGCCATGAAGGCAAATGAACTAAATGCACAGACTATGAAGCACATGAAACACAGTTTCTCAATTTTCAGCTTGTGCCCATTAATGCCAATAGCAAATGAAGGCTCAAAACTAGCTCTGGGGCAGCAGTGCTTATATAAATTAACTCATTTTAGTAAAGAGCATAACTAATGAAAGCCATTCATGGTTGCTCTGCTCTTTTTTAGTGAGCTTTCTATCCAACTAACAATTCTTCATTTATTTTCTGCTTTCAACTATCTTGTTAACTTGTGGTTTCCTTTTCTTCATAGATATTCCTGTCTTCCTTAGCCAGGCTATTTGTACTTTTTTAAGGTCTCCCACTGCTCAATCCTTATATTATTCCTCATAAACCACTTAAAACAGAGTGTCTTTTTCTGTTTGGCTTTAAAAGGGTTGAATGTCAATTGTATTTTTTCCTCTGATTCATAAATACATCTCATTGTATTGAAGGTTCCTGACCACAGAAAGGAACCCAAGACAAAGCCCTTGGTGAATGTTGCATTCCTCAGATGCAGTTTTTGCTTTCTTGGTTAGCTGTGACAAGTCTGCCGTTCTCAAACATTGCTGTCTACCTTAATGCACAAATATATAAGAATAAAACAAAGTAAAAAGCAAAGTAAACTAACAGAAGATGGAACAAAGTCTTTCCTGACCATATGAAAACTAGCAACATTTCCGGATTTTAGCACTGCTGACTGCATTTTGGTTTTGTGCAGTTTTACTGCACTGTGGGGAAAGTTGCCTACTTGAAGCCTACCTTAAATATTTAGATTGAGATTACGGTATTAAAGGTAGGAAGAGCAGAGAAAAATGGCTGCTTTTATGCTTTTTATGTTTATACTGACTTTTAATCTGCTTGTCTTCTAGGACATCTAAAACCCTTAATGGACATGTTTTTGACTCCATGTTTATTCTCAGCAAAATCATGTAAATAAATGTGTAAGCAGGCCTAGATGGGTACATAATCATTATGGTCTGAGTTAGGACAGAACTAATTCTGTTCAGTGATTTCACTTTCCAGCTCAGACTCTAACTAACTAACTGCACTGTCTGAAGTTAATGGCATATTTTTGCAGACAGCGTCTGCTTCCAGAAGTGATAACGCTTGATGTTTACAGTCACTGCCAGGGACTGGTGTGCAGAAAGGCTCTGGCTTACACTTGCTCCTGTGCAGACCAAGGTCACTGCTCAATCCTGTGTGCCACGGTGGGGGTGTAGTGGGTTAGAGGCTGCAGCTGTGGGGAGGAGTGGACAGGACAGGTGACCCTAAACCACCCAACAAGGTGTTCCATCCCTTAGACCTCATATCTGGTATAAAGCTGAGGGATCACAAGGATCAAGTTCTCTTCTTCAATGGTCAGTGTCTGAGGAGGACTCTGTCTGTTCTGCCTTCGATCCCAATCCGTGCATTCCTGAATTCAGTTCCAGAATCCAGCTCCTGCATCACCCGGTTCCTGTCTGCTGCTGAGTCCAGTCTGGGACCTCCCCTATGCCTCCCCACAGCATCAGTGGTGATGGTGACATGGTTACCATCAGGGGGGTTGGGTTTGTTGTTGGATTTGTATGTAGTTATAAATATAAAATTTTATTATTATTTTCATTAATAAAGCAGTTTTAGTTTTCTTCTCCAATCCATAAGCCTCTCTCCCTTATACCCTTTCTCTTTTCCTTTGGGATGTGAGAAATGATAATAGAGAACATCCATTACTGATCTAGTGGCTGGGCCAATGCTAAGCCTTGTCAATTGTCCATGATGGTCCAGAACATCTTTCTGATACTTGAGTCCACTGTCACTAATGAACATAACAGAAGGCAGAGCGGTGATTCAGTAGCAAACTGCATCTTGATACTGAAGATGTGCAAGGTGCTTAGGTTAAAACAGAAATAGAACACGCACTTTTGTCTAGTATGTCCACAATCTGTCATGAGTGATTTCTACCTGGAGATGGAAGAACAAAGTTCTTGTTCTTTGAGGGGATTTGTCTGCCTTTTGCTGAACGGTTTGAGGGTATCTAATAGTTTGCAAATCTCTGGGATCTACATTTTATGAGCGACAACTAATTTTCTGGAGCAAATAGTATATAGAGAAGAAAGCTAAGACATCTAACAAATGTTAAATGATTCTTGATGCATTTATGCATGTTATATATATTTAATTGTGGCAGTAGGGACCTTGATTCAAACAGCAAATGGTTGAGTTCTGTATAAGGGTTTCCTTTAGCTTACATTTTGTGTATTTTCATTATTTCTGTGTGTTGCTTTTCAACAAGTAGAAGGAGAAACATATGGAAATACAGGCTGTCATTATCAATTACATCTTCAAATTAAGCTTGGGATACCTGAACGTTTGGGGACGTTTACTCATAGGAATGTAGCTAAATCTCACCACCTAAAGCTCACAGGAAAAAAGCTATTCTTAGAAACTTACCATAAGCCATATCCTTGAGATTTGCATCTCTTTTCAAAGCAGATTCACATGACATTTGGAACATGTTCAAAGGTTTTGGAATATTATCTGACATGAGGGTTGGAATGAGCTGAGATATAGGAGTCATGAACGTTTTCCCAGACCTTGAGCTGACTTGCCATGTGACCTTGAGCAAGCGGTTTGGGCAAACACTTCAGGAGTTTTCTTGAATCTTGTGTTCTTTGACTGTTTGTTTCTTTTTTTAATCTAGATAATCTTCTTTTCAGGTATAAGTTACAAAAGGGAAGGAAAAGGAAATGGTGTTTAAAGATATTAGCAGCCCAACCGCATGGGCCTCCAACCAGCATTATTTAAAAATGCTGCACTAAACTCTATGCCTCAGTCATGCCATCTGTAAATGGGATAAAATAATGTGGATAATAAACTGTTCGTGGTTTGCAAATAAAAAATATCACCACACAAAAGCAAAATATTTAGGGTTTCTGACTGCTGTGCATAACTCAGGGAATCTTCACATTTTCATGAATGACAAAACTATCTTCTATTTTGCCTTCTACGAAAGGCAAAACTTTGGCATGCTCAAGTATGCCTTAAAGGCAATGCTGCCTTTGGGATCTCACATTAACATAATGATAAATGTGCTGTGTATTGCTTGAAATGCTATGTGCCAATGTGTCAGAATATGTTTTCCCTGCACACCTCTTGATTAGCATCTTATTTACATATTGGCACAAAAAGGATTCTGAGAAAGACCTACCTAAAAAAGTATGTTTTAATATAGTCTTCTCTAAGGCCAAATATTAGCTCTAAAAGCAGTTATCTGCTGGCATCTCTTTCAGAGGTAGTGGGGGTGAGTTACAGGTTTTGCAGTACTGAACCCATTGGTCTCAGCAAACAGTAATGGTGAACACTTTTCTATCTTATACCAGTGTTGAATTAACTGCCTGATTCACACTCAATGAATACCTTGAAAAAAAGCACTTCCTCCCATTCCCCGATCTGTCACATGATGAAATATATAACTTCAGTGAAATTTATAATTGGTTTCCTCCTTTTTGGCTGCCAAATACTACAAAAACGTGAAAGAAAATAGTGGAAGCTTCTAACACCACACGTAATTTGTTTCTTGTTGGTTTTGCTTAAGTCATAGTATATTGATTATTCTTTGGGTTTGTTTTTATTTTAAAGTAATTTCCACAGGATATCTCATCATCCTGCATTTCCACTATCTCACACTATTCAGAAGTTCCATATTCTAGATATCTATTTTAGCAATGGAAAGCATAAGAATATGTATGCAGTAAAAAAAAAACAAACCAAACCAAAACCACTGAAATGATAGTTGCTATTCTTTCTATATAATTTAAAGATACTGCTGATATTGTAATTTATACTTCTGCAGTGTTTATAAATCCTTGTTATTAGAAAACCTTCAGGCAAGGGAATGCATGAGTGCATCACAAAAATACTATCCTATTGACTCGAGTAAAAATAAATTTCAAGAAACAATGTTCAGATAACACAAACAGGTTGGAACCTGCAAAGAATGCATGGCCAGAATGATGAGAAGAATCATATCACATCAACAGACTAAACAATTTTGTATCATCTTGGAAAAATAAGAGTATTATTTCACATCTGAGCACAAATGTGAAAAAAATTAATGAAGTAGCCTTAGATAAGGGAGACATTATTTTCAGGAAGGTGCTGCCTGTGTAAGACATCCCTTATGAAAACTGGGGAAAATAATGATTAGCACATGAGATATGAAATGATCAGAGCAGATGAGCACATTGGACATTTAAAGAAGCAAAAATGATTGTTTCTTAAAGCTGCTATCACAATTTAGGGACAAAAAAATCCTAAACTCATCTCAGGACTGAGCTAGCCTGGATGCCATGCATGGAGACACCAGGGTGGAAAAGAGTGTCAGAGGAAGGAGAGACGTATCAGCCTGGAAAGGGCATAGTAGAACTTGAAGAGAAAGATTAGATATTCCCATTCGTTCTTTCTGAGTTTAAGATGAAAACTAAAAAAAAGTGGGGTTGGGGGACAAGCTAAAATTGCAGTTTTCAGGAAAGACAGCCCAAGAACAGAGATACAGGTCACTGAACCATCAGAATAGAGTTGGTAGGTTACTTTGTGCATTCTTTGACTTTTACAAATGGCTCTGAGCAAAGAGTTGGTTCAGGTTATGCTAAATATTATTTTGAATGTTACAATATAATGCACAATAAACATCCCCTCAAGCAATGAATGTAAATACAGTTGTTGATATTATTTTTCTTGAGGTTATGTTATTTTAATCAGTTCTAGAGAGGACTATCTCTGGGAAGTGCTACTCTGGTGTTAAATGTTACTGGCTCCTACTGGTGACTGTGATGTCTGAAACGACAATAGTTCAGTTCAGAAATTCTGGAAAGCTGCCATATCCAGCTGAACTCAGTGGATCAAATTCTGCTGTTTTTACACATGAGCAGCTGTGTTGACTTCATTAGGGTCTCCTGTGTACAACAGAATACTTTCTTCTAATATGATTACATCAGGAAACTGGGATTCAGCTGCATCTAATCCATTATTGCATTAGGTATCAGTTTGCCTGCATCATACCTGTCAATAACATCTCAAAATAGAGAAAGTAATAATGCCTGGAAAGAAAAAGAATTTAGTAGACAGCTGATGGCTTTAGAAAATGAAATAGATTAAACAGACAAAATAAGTGAAAAACTGCTAAAAATGTCAAAGCAAAGGAGCTAGGGCCAGACACTGAGGCTTAACATCTATGCTGCCCTCTCACTGATGGTCTGACTTAACAGCATGCTAAGAATTTTAAATGAATAGCTGAAACAGGGTCATTACAGTCTGCAGATAGGATTTTCCAAGCACGGGTTGAGCACTGTCCCCAGTCCTTGATGTCTTAGCTTTGACTTTGTGTAGGTGCACAGGTGGGCCAACCCTGGTATTTCTGAAATGACTCTCAGAAGCTGAAGCTGGGGTGTATGTTACCAGCCACGGAGACGTGTTTTCTGACTCATGTTGTGCTTCTGCAGTTTTTGTGCAATCTTACTCTAGACAGCCAGTCTACATACAGATGGAAGCTCATCTTGCATCATTACGAGGGCTGAGAACTCAACTTCATGGAGTTCTTGCAAGAGGTGTTTTAAATTGATTATTGTGCTGTTCACAGGCTCTAGTTACACAGTGCTCATTAGCGACAACTGAGGCACTGAGTAAAGCAGACCTGTCAGACTTCTTGCCTTTGAAAAGACAGATAAATTAGTCTGGGCAGAGTGCCACGCTAGTCTGATTGGATTACTTGCAGTACTTGAGCTAGCTCAGAGAGATCTAGCTCAGGTACCCCTTCAGCAGAGGATAGTGTGCTGTCAAGATGTCCCCCATGCAGACAAACAGTTAACAACAATTTGAAATGGTCTTGCTTGCTCTGCTTCAGTGAAAGCATTTTGGTAATTCCAGATAATAAGCTAAAAGTGTCATCTTTTCCTTTTTTTGGTGTCTCTGAGAGAGGCCAGTGATGGTAGCCTACTGCAGTGCAAATGGTGGGTGACCTTCAACCTTTCTGGCTGGCACCACTATTACTCAGTCAGGTTTCTCCTGAGGTGCTCTCATTTGTCTTCTGGCCTTGGGGGCTTAGTGTGAGTGCAGTGCTGTCTCACGGGAGTGTGAGCTGGGGATGGTGAACCCAGCCTGCATTAGCTAATGCAGAGAGTGACATTGAGGTAAGAGAAAAAAGGACAGAGTCACCTTGCTGTTTTCTCTTTCTGTGCTGGACTCCAGCTGGACCCAGAAAGGGGCCATCACATTTAAGTAGATGTAAAAGCCACAGCATGTTGCATCTCCAGAAATGTTATAAAAATGTTAGCAACATGTTAGTCATAGATTTCTAATTTGATCAGAAAATGTGCATATTCATTCACTCAGACAACTCTAAGATAACAAAGGGAAATACATACTGGAAATACAGTTTTTCAGAAATTGTTTTCCCTTCTCACTTGTATTTTATTAGATATCATTCTCCCCATCTACATCAAGATAAAATCAAAATATTTCACAGTAATATCTTTCTCTTCCCCATCCCCCCCCCCACCCCCCCACCCCGCCTAAAATGTGAGTAAAAGAAGAATTAGAGAGAGGGACAGACTGTCTAGTAACTTCAGTGCGGGCCAGTGGTTTGGATCAGCACAAGTTTGTACCGAGGCAGATAAATAACAGCTACTTTGTACATCCACAAAAGGAGAGAGCTGCCCCCCTCACAGAAGAGAATTTAGACCAGAGGTTGACCTTGTAAGCTTAGGCTCAATCAAGTAGTAAGAAAACTTGAAAATTGTTTTCCCGTTTCCCAAGGAAATCTCATCCTGTGCAACTATTTGGGTTGGATCAGGTCAAGTTTGGAGCATGTTCATCAGCTGGCGTTTTCCAACAATAATTAGCGTGTTAGGCAATACCTCACCAAAGCTACAGGAAGCATGACAGAACATTGTTCAGCAACTTTTTGCTCTTGAGATACATGTATAATGTTCATGGTACCGCAGAAATCAATGAAGAATTACATGTAATAATGACGTTAGCCCTCTGTAACATCTTGGATCTCTGATCAACATTGTCTTATCAAACCGCATTTGAGGCATAAATTTGATTTTGATGATAATCAGCGAAACAAGTCTAAGGGCTTCTGGCAAACACTGCTGTAACAGAATAAAACCAAGTTCCATCATATTTAAGCATCCCGGTTGTTTAGTTTGGAGCTACAGCTGGGGAATTCTAGAAACCTGGGCACTTTTCCCCAGGAGCCCTTCACCAAATACTCACACGGCTGCTCTGTGTGGATGGGAGGGAAGAGCATTAGAGAAAACCTGCAGGGTTACTGCAACCTCTCACAGAAACAGTCACCCGCTAAGAAGCCAGAATTTAACTTTCAGCTAAAGCAGTCTTCTTGTACAACTCCTAATGACTCTAGTGGAGACTTGCAAGACTCTCACCAAATACTGCTAAATAAAATTTTCCACTTCAGCAACTTATTCAACCAGAGGAAATTCTGTCTGCAGCACAACTGAAAGTATTCTTGCTCAGAAAATAGAAATCATTGATTATCCTGGATTTCTGAAGTCATTGTTCTTCATTCTGCCCAATGGTCTGTGCTTTGAATAATCCTTCGTGATTGCTACTGAATAAATCAGTGTTGCAAAGGCATCAAGCAGGGAATGGATTATTATTATAACCATTCTGTCAGATGCAGTTGTTGGCACAAAGGCTGGGTAGAAACAGCTATGACTCCTTATTAAAATAATATCATGTGCATCGATCTAGAATTTGGGGGGTTCACTAGTAAGCTAAGTACTCTAAATAAGCAATACCCTCCCATTTACGAGTAATGAGTATAAAGGAAAAAAGAAACAAAAACCTTGGTGGAGAGGAAAAAAAATCACCAAGCTCGTAAAAACGCTTGACAATACATCTATGAAAGGAAAAAAAGAAGCAACCCTCTGTTTCAGGACAAGCTAATGAGTTACTTTTTTTCATCACACTTCAGTGCAAATATCCAATAATCAAATGCTCCCTCGCCATTGTGCTGATCCTTCCTTCCTTACAGAAAATGCTGCCACGTTTCAGTGGACAGCACAACCCCAAAACGGAGGCATCCCTCCAGTGCCTTGTCCTGCTCTGTTTCCTCATCCTGCTATAGGTATATCAGGTAGTAGGTTCCCATTACATTTTACTCTGCCTGTCTTTCATGCTGTGAGGTTATCTGCAACAGCTCTTTCTGGGAAATAGGCAATGTCACCTCACACAGTGAAGTCCAGCATAGTATTACTGTTATTTGTTTTGCCACACTTCTTCCAAGCCCCAAAAAGGGTCCAACACCATGCTGCATTTGGTACTCCGTAAACATCTCTTGAGCCTTTCCATCACTACAGCATAAGTATTCTTTCCCTCTCTGTCATGTAGTTAGTGACAGAGAGGATTTTAAGTTCACAATATGTTAAAATGGATCCTAAAGCATAATTAAGAAATTCTGAGTAGAAAGCTTCAGTCAACAAATTTTTTCCTATTGCTAAAATCCCCATGGCCATCAAAAGCTGAGTGACTTCTTCATCTCTGTTTATCCGATGCTTCATGGTGTTCATGAAGTTAAAGCAGCTGTGACTATTCCTTCATCTCTTCACCTTAGGAAGGGGCAAAAAACTTCTTACCGTCTCAGAGCCTTATATTATTATTTATATTTATATTACAGCCATACCTAGATCTTCAGGTCAATATGGCACTGCTGGCCAAAGCATTATGCAAACATGCTCCAGCCTGAAAGGTTATGTGTCCGGCCATGTGACGTGCAAAGGAGGGCAGAGAAGGCTGAAGTTAAATTCATTATACATCTTGCACTAATTTTCAACTTTTCTGCTCATTATAAATCCACAGAAAAAGTTTTGAAACTCCTCACCTTTGCCTTAAGATATTAGACAGGCCCAAGGATGCATCTGGATGACAACTGAAGGGATGCTGCAGGCTGGAGGAGCTGTAAGAGGCATGAACAGCCAGGAGCTGTGTGCACAACATGCTCGAAGGAGGGAGCTTGTCTCAGATGGAAGCCAAAGGGCAACAGCTGCCCTCCTGAAGCACAGGGCTCAGGAAGCCGCCAGCACTGCCCACGGTCTTGGGCACTGCAGGGTGTTGGGGGCTAACCTGCAGCCATCTCCTCACTTGCTGCAGGCCTGCTAGCTCTTGGCATCACTTCCAAAACAACATCATCTTAAAGGCTGTGCCGGTGGGTTTTAGCTGAAAACAATGTCTTCAGCAGCTACGAAGGGTGGCTGGTGACTGTGGTTCTCCTCTGCATTCAGAATATTCCTGGCAGACTTTACAGAGAACACAGAGGCAGAGGTGTCCTGGAATAGCTCAGACTTCCTCAAAATATTCACATAAGAATTCAGATTTCAAGAGCTTATCTAAAAGGAAACCCCAAGCTCCTGTGGGTAGCCTCTGTTCAATAACATACATAGATTTTTTTCAGTCTGTCTTCAAAAAATGTGTTGTTCTTAGAGAAAGGATTTCAGCACAAAGATCACAAAAGTGATCAGATATCACAGCCTGATACTCTCCCTTCCAAAATGAAGCCTTTTGGCTAGGGAGGCAGATGTCTGTGACAGGTACATAAAAAAATATTGCTAGCACTGCAATTCAGTCTTAGACGCAGTCACATCCTCAACAATAGGTGGTTTAGCAAGTGCATGAAATTACAGATGTACCTGTTATGTTTGTACAGTAATTGGCAGAAGCTGCACTGAACAAGATAGAACAAAACACAAGCCAAGAGATTTAAAAGACTTAATGTACCAGGATCCTGTGTTATGCCATTTTTATGCTGGTGTTACGTATTATGCTGGGTGGTGTTGTATGTCACGCTGCATGTCATGCAGTGTGTCTGAATGTTGTTGTCTACCCTATAACTTAAAATAATGGTTCAGTGCAAGTGTCAAAAATATTATGCTAGCCAAGGGCCTTTTAGTTTTCAATCTGTGCTCTCCCAGCAATTGTCATTTTAACTCTTAGTAGCAAATACTTTTTGCCTCAGAGGAGTTGCAGCTATCTCTAAGTGGCAAGAATTGTGAGCTTTGTTCTAAATGAAGCGTGGGATACACTGTCAATACAAGCTGTCCAAAACATAATGAGAGCATTTAAATATTTTATGATTTTTTGCAATGTTCTATCAGAGATTGAACACTGGAATGAGTCTTAAGTGAGACCAACTTACCAGATGAGGAGCGTGATGAATGTCTTTCATAAAAATGAATATTTAAACAGTGCAGTTAGTTGTATTATAATTGTTCAATCTCAAGACAATCAGGATGTTTCACTATTCTTTCCTCCAGTACAATTCTAATCTGAATATTGTGTATATAAACTGTACTGAATAAGAATCCAGCAGGCATGGAATCACCTCTTAGAGATGCAACTCATTGGTTGGCTGGGATCCAGCCTTATTCTGTGGTTACTGAAGGTACATATATGTCCTTAGTATAATTTAATATAATACAATAACATATACGTATTTTAATCCTGATTTGAGAAAAATCAATAGTAAAACTCCTCTTGCCCTCAGTGAAGAATGCCTCTTATGCCCCCCAGAAATCTTAAAAGAATGCTTGACTTGACTCCTTCAAGTGTATAATATTGCTATTAGCCTCCTTGGTTGAGTATTTTAATGTAGAAAAGATTTGTTATGCTGAATCAACAGAGCAGCTTAATCCACTCTGGACACTGTTGAGCCAAACTTACCAAGAAGAAAATACCAGTTGGCTGTTCCAGCATGGACCTGCACCTGCATGTTTCTTAATGAACCTGCGCCATTTCACTAAAAATAATAAAGAAAGAAATGTTTAGTGGACTTTCTTTGAGTGTGGCCATGCAGGTCCATACACAAACAAACACACACATACACTTACAGAAAGCCTGTTGCGTGCAACAGAAGTACTGCTACAAATTTCAGTGAAGCTCGACTGATGTACTAAATCAATAGGCAAGGTCATCTGGGAACATTTAGCAGCAAATGTAGTTACCAAATCTTCCTTTTTAAGTATCAGCTACCTTCCCGTTCAGCAGAACTTTTGAAGTCCGTTGTTAAACCAGGGGTATATTTATACTTCTTAAGTACCTTATTAACTCTTTTTTGAGGACCATCTTGTTTTTGTAGTTATGGGTCAAACAGTGCTAAATTCAGAAGACAGCTCTGACCGACTGTGCATGTTAGGTGTGAACCCTCCCTTGCATGTATGAAGGATACCAGTGTGAGTTAACTTTCTGTTTGGTGTGGATGGCTGGATGAGTGGGAATAGAGATCCTATGCTAAGAAACTGTTATTCTGATCACCAGAAAATATACAACGGCACAGTGCCTTTGGGCTTCTCCAAAATCCTACCTCCCCAGAAGCGAACAATGATCACCGTTAATATGACTGAGTGTACCATAAGATTTAGAATTTTGAGTACAAAAATACACTAGACACCGTATTTTTCCACTGTTAGTCAGCAAGGCACATGGAGGGAGGGAGGGATGAAGAAAGCAGAATAGGGTTATTTTTTATGAAGTTGGTGTTTCAACTTAATTTCATTCACACTGAATAACCTAAGGAAGTTTTTGGAAGGAAGGTTTGATGGTTTTGATGGTTTGGAGCTAGTTAATTTTGAACCAATTCCATAGCACTTGATTCACATTCACTAGAATCATGCTGCATATATTTGCCTCTTATATTTGCCTCTCTACATTTTCAAGATTTCAATGTAATTTAAAGGCTTACAGTTTTGTTCTGGGTTAGCACATACATAAATTTCTTGTTTGGGGAACGCAGTAGTCAATAGGGAGAGGAACACACAAGTGGAACATTTAAATTAACTTAAACACATCTGAAAATATGTAAGACAGTTAAAAAAAATCCCCCAAGTCTATCAGCTTAAGCTTTTCTTCTTAGAAAATTTTTATTGCAATGAAATCTCTGCAAGCACTAATCCCCAGTACTGAACATGGCGGCTTATTTCATTTAATTGATTTTCTTTATTGCAGCCACGTTGATAAAAGATTGAAAATCATCTATTGTACATGTGTAAATACCTTAAGAATCCTTTTTAATATGCACACCGATTAGCTTATTAACAAATCCAGATTACAAAATCACACTTTGCGATGTGATTCCAGCTATTTGCATAACAGCTAATCACCTCAACCCATGTACCAAAGGAAGGGGCAAGGTTATTCGCACATCTGCCTACATTTACAGCACTCCTACTGCCTTACTTATATGTTGTTTTGTTTGGTTATTCATGACTGAAGAATAGTGCAGTGCCAGTGCTGTAGCACGACATCAGAGAAATCAGCAAAATCTAGGTCTCACTAGAGCATTTTCCATTTTTATCTCTTAACTAAGGCTTTGCCAAGATCCTTCCTATGTTGACAACAGTGTTGCATTGAACAAGGCAGCACCATAAAACATGCAGACCCCTACAAGGCAAGAGCAGTGTTTCATCAAAGCATCTGTATGAAATATTCTTTGGCTTCTCCATAAATTCCATTATGTCCTCCTGCAAAGTGTTCAGAGCCTTTCAGCTACCCATGGCTCTAGTAAAGGATGAGAATTTCTTTGCTCTTGGAAGGATTATGCTCATGTGGACCCTGCAGTCAGGAAACACCTCTGCTTCACTAGTGCATTTAATTGCCCCCAGACATAGTTCTTACTCTCTGCCATGAATGCAGTCCCTTTAATTCACTTGACAGTGGGCAGCGTGAAAAGCCTTTTTTCCTCCCATGTGTTAAAAGTGACTGAGTGAGTAATATACAAGTGGAAGAAGGAAGCATTACCATGTGTGAACAGTGAGGAGATACATAGTGAAAAGCAAGAGTGACTTTAGGAGCAGATTAAGAGAGATATGTGATGAAGATAAGTGATGCCAAGAGAGAAGAGAGAGGTGGAAAGTTAAAGCACATAATAGAATTTCCTTAAAAACAGTCGATCAAAGGTGAGAAAACAGATGAAAAAAAAAAAAAGACCATCTACAGCAGGGGACCTTAAACACGCAGCTACCGAAATCTTTTTAAGTAGGACACCTAACCTGTGAAAAAAAAAAAAAGACCATCTACAGCAGGGGACATTAAACACGCAGCTACCGAACTCTCTATAAGTAGGACACCTAGCATGAACGAAGGATAGATGCAGCAATCATAAAATGAATTTATGATGGGTTTATGAAGTTGCATATATTCTTCTGCTGGTAAAGCATTGGATTAAATCCTTACGTTGTAAAGGCAAATACGTGCAATTTTAGCCAAGAATCTTCTTGCTCTAATTTCTCTTATTTTACCTATGGATGGTGGATGTTGTTTCACATCTGACTCTAACACATCTGACAGCCTGAAAGCATGTCAAATAAATAAAATATTTATTTTTAGATACCATAATTACTCATCTGCTCAAGCAGATAAAGTTAGAAGTCACTGGATAGTAGAAACTAATTCTTGTTGCATTCAGATCCAACACTGCAAATCTGATTCTTCCACCTGAATTCTCACAGGATGTAATTTTAGACTTGAAATAACTGCTTTTATCTCCCAAAGTCCTTCAGCTCATGTTTCACTGAACAGTTCTTACTGTCTGGTCATACTAAGTTTAAACCACCCTTTTCAGCTATAGTAACAAAGCTAAATTTTCCTGTCAAATTATCTTATTCCACGGAATAATGAAAATTTCAAATTCATTATGTAACATGGGTCTTAATTTTTATGAACTGTTTCTGTATGTTTGATTTTCGTAGAAATTTGGATGCATTATATTGAATCAAACCCTCAGCAAATGTAAACTGCTATGGGTCCACGGAAGTTATGGGGGTGGAGCTATTTATACCAGTTAGGGAAGAGCTCTTTATATTTGTGTTTCAACATCGACTTCACAAGTGTACATCAGCTAACACACACACACATCCTGTGCTTTCACAGTGCATGGCTGATACACTTTTAAAGAACCATTCTCAAGAAATACGCACATGTAGCTGTGGCTGTTCATTTTTTCTCTTTGATTTTGGATTTACTCAGAATACTGTCCTGTCCCTGCTCCTGTTTGAACTCTCAGGATCTTCAGTATAACCTACAGGACTAGCAACAGCAAAGCATGAGGAAGAGCTCAACAAACAAACAAACAATAATAAAAAAACACACCAAGAAACAGCATGTGAGCATATCCCAAAACAATAATTAATTGAAAGGGAATCTGTTTATTTTGACAGCCATATCCATTAGCATTTGGGGATGAGTTTAAGTTTCAACAGATGCCCTGAAAAGCAGGGAGACTGGGGGATTATTTGGATTTGAAGTACCACAACAGGGCACTGTTGTACTAAATGGCCATCAGAGTGATTTATTACAAACTGAGCTGCAAGGTACAAATAACCTTAAGAGTGTTACCAGAGACAGAGAAATCAGTGAAATATCTTGGTGTCACAGATACCTTCCCAGACCACCCTCAATAACCTTTCTAAGCACACCCCCAGACTTACAATGGGGCAGTGTTGGGCAGTGACATCCCCCTTTGTCCGGGTGCAAAGTTGTGTAAGTCTGTACTCACGCTGTGGTTAATACCTGTTATACACACACACACACACACACACCATTTGTCCCCAAGTTTTGTGGTACACCTGGGCTAGCTAACATCAGAAAAAGTCTTCAGGTGCTACCCTAAAATACAGGTAGTATTACTCCTTTAATTCCAAAAGCAGTTCAGAGGATTAAGGGCAAAGGATTGCCTTCCTGGGGTCAGAGACAGGACCCATCAATTTTATTTTCGATGCTTGAAAACAGAAGTGATTCGAGGGATCTGACACAAGGCATACATTGTATTACAACAATGTCATGTTATCCTGAGGGACAAGATAATACCCACACACAGGTGGGGTTTCTAGAAAAACACACCTACAGCATGCTCTGACCATTAAACTGAGTTTTTTGCAGGTTTGGTCACATGATGAATCTCACTGTGATTCTTTATGGCTCCATCAAACAGTGAAAGCAAGATCATGTTTGTATTGCATCTGTATAACTCATTTTACACCATCTTTATTAAGACCGTGGTACCATAACTTAAATTTTTGCCTGCTGTCACCTAATAATACCAGTTTCCACAGCTCATAAATCCAAAACAACAAACTACTTCTAAACTTTCAGAAGATAAAAGTAGAGAAACAAGCACAAAACCTAACACTTATTTTTTCCCCTAATATTTGTTGCCTAGATTTTCAGAAAACCCAGATAAAAGGGTTTACTTAAGAATGCACTTCAATATGCATTTCAGACCACAGAGTCAGTCATGTAACTGTAAAAGCATAGCCTACCGTATTACCGCATGTAAGAACCAGTGCAGGCTGCAGTCCCTTGGCAGGTTTCCAGCACAGCTCTTGATGCCAGTTTTGGAAAGTCGCTGTGTGTGTTTCAGGGCCTAGGAACCGGCTGTGGACACAGATCCACACCCACCTGTGGAGAGCCTTGGAGACACCTGCTGGGATTTGTCTCTTGTTACTCCCCAAAATAAAACAAACGCCCTGCAGTATCCTACCAAGGACCATCATTGTTAACACGTAGACAGCGCTTGCCTAATTACCTGTCACCACTTCAACTTGTTCGGGTTCAGGGTTTGGTTTTTTTTTTTTTTGCTTATAGGGGAGAAATGCTTGAGGCTCTTTTGGTGGTACAAGACCAGGTGCTCAAGTGAGACCCGTTCTCCAGAGTCATCCAGCTGGTTACTGAATAGACATCTGAAGGCAACATCATCTGGCTATTTCTGACCTGCAATAGATTGCTACTTGCAACACTTTTTATGCCATTATCCATCTCCTGAGCCATCTGGACCCTGCTGCAGGATACCTGCAGATGTATTAACAAACCAATTTAATAGAGCTGTACATATCACATATACAGCAGAAGCAGCTGGTTGGTGTTTGTTGTGAGCTTTCTATTTTCCCTGATGTTTCACTCACCATAATTTAAAGTCCTAAGCCACCTCCTTCAAGGAAAAGAACAGATTTTTTTTCCTCATCCACTCACAAAACAAAATAAATTCATCTTTCATAAAAGAAGACTGTCATTGAAAAGAAAGTTATAATCAGCGTAAATGTCATTTTCCTCCTTGGAGTGGAAACTTTAGGTTTAGCCCTTGAACAGCAATGTCAGTTCATCTTATTATAATATACCCCCCTGACAGCTCTCATATTAATTGCACCAGATTGCCTGCAGTGTGCTCATTTGTTTGTTTGTTTTTTCTTAACTAAGAACAATTTGAATGACTTTCAGAAAACTTTACTTCCTTTCAGTTACAAGTGGGGTCGGAGGGAAGCAAAACATGTCTTAAAAGACTTTAAATTGTAGACCATTAATTTTAATGAATAAACTAGTGCTCTTGGGGATAGTGCTTATGAATTTCTACATGAAGATGTAAAGCCATATAAACCAACAGACAGGAAAATCTGACAGCACACAAATAAATAGAATAAATAATTTTTTCCTATAGGTCAAAATCTATTCTGATTTTGAAATTTTCAGCTATTTAGAGGGGTGGTTTTAAGCTCAGACCATTTCTGTATAAGAAGTAAGGAAAACAGATAGTTTCAAATAGGTAACAACACATTTTAAACAGGGATTAACAAAAGGCATTTAAGGGATTCATTATGTCAGTTAAATAAATTCTTTTATAAGCACCTGACTGCATCAGGCTCTTCTGAAATTTGAGTCTTCATATGCTCAGGTGAATCGCTTGTCACAAAACTCTGTTCTAAATAAGGTTACTTAGTATGCTATGTTTGAAAACTAAATAAGTTCATTCATAGATTTTTTTTTCTGTTTATCTTACTTGACAGTTACTGACTGGAAGGTTAATGTCTAATAACTTGTTCTCTTGCATATATTTTATAACTCAAATAAACCACAATTTGTGGACTAATAGATGTCACAGCACTTCAAAAATGAGGCTTTTTGGTTTTTCTTTTCCGTCAGTGATGTCCCCATTCATTGTTCCTCATCTGTTTCCAAGTACTTTCTCACCACCAACTGCAAGCTGCTGGTAGGGGTATATAACCATGCCTACTGATCTGCACCATGCTGCACAGCTTTCTGGGTTGGCTGGTTCAAGAATTCATCCACATCCTCACACGGGAGGCCTTTGCTAGACTGCCAGCTCCCCAGCTACATGAGAAGGCTCAGGAACTACCACTAAAAAGAAAATACTAGCCTTAGGGTGCATCCAAAAAATATCTGGGTGGGGGGAAAAAAAACCAAACCAACCCAAAAACCCAAAACATACAAAAACCCCCACAAGCTATGTTTTTTCAGCTTGACTGAGTGTCTGTTTCAACTTATTTCACCTGGTAGCTACTGATCTAATCATGCCTGTATTCAAAACATGATTTAAAGATTAAGAGAAAAGCACAGATACAGAATTAAAAAAAAAAAAAAGTGAATTGCCAACACTAGCAAAAAAAAATTCTCTAAAGAAAACCTAAAATGCTACTTGGTGCAGGCAGAAGGTATTTGAAGGTATTATTTAAAGCAAACAAAATAAATACCCCTCCCCTCCCTTTATAAGCTAAGTTGTACTTCTCAAAGCTAACAGAACATGATTTTGCCATTTTAAAGATGACCTGCAGAAGTCTCTCTACCAGGCCTGCACAAAGATACTAGAAAAAAAGCATACGCAGGCCCAGTAAAATACCTTTCAAACTCGGTTTTTCTAACAGCCCTGTTACCTACTTATCGTTCCATGTTCCTTTGAGAACCTGTGTCAGTCCAACTTGTGAGTTTCCTGAAAACCTTTTTACTCCTTCCTCTTACCTGTGCACATACTGGTGTTTCCCGGAAGAACGTGCTCAACGTGGTTCCCCTTACTCACACGAATTTTGTCTCTGTCTAGTGGATTCAAACTGCTACAAGCCTCCCCCATAACCATTCAGATTCATGCCCACCCAGGACTAATCCCCATCTGTTTCAGTGATTGCACTTAGAAGTGTCGAGTTGGATGTGAGCCATAATCCTAGAGGTGGAAAACCAGCATTTTATGCACAAAATCTGCTATAGTCTTTGTCCCAATGCAGAGGATGAAAGGATAGATAGACACCAGAATCACTTCTGAGCCAGACAACAGCAAAAAGTCTTCATAAGAGATACACAGAAGCCTGTTTGGTGGGTGAATTGCACTTTCAACACCTGTCATTAATGTACCTGGCTGGTTAGTGAAACATGCTTACATTTTTCTCAAAGGAGAAAAACACTTCAAATACACTTCTGAAGTACAAGGATGAAGTGAAAAAGAAAAACCTGTAGTATAATTTGTATGCATATTAAAGAGACATGAATGACATTAAAAAGTTCCTCTCTTCTCTGAGAGATACAGGATGTACATTTAACTGAACAATACTGTTACTACAAACTTTATTTTCCCCAGTCTAAACCATTACAGAATACTCTGCACAGTGCTGAGAGAAAAACGAGGCACCTTCCTTTCTTCTAACACTTTCTTGTAAAGACATTAGGTTTAGCCTCTATTTCATCCAGACATTTCATAATATTTTCTTCCGTAATGTGAGAAGCAGCTGTGGATGGATATTGAGGGGAGAATACACTCCACTGTATAACATGCTCCTCCCTTACTGCATGAAGCAAGCCCTTAAGCGCGCCTTTTTAATGAAATACGGATTTGTTGCCTACCAGTCAGTGTAGAAAAGCATTATTGCCTCTAATCCGTAGGGAGGAATTACGGGCCTCCAAAAGGCCACATGATTTGGCAAGGGTCATGAACTAACCAGGAGCCGAGCCTCTGAGAGAGGAGGGTGTCCCTTCAGAGCCAGGCTCTCGAACACTGGCCTTTCCACCAGAGCTGCCCCAGTCAAGAAGTGTTACAGGGAAAAGCAACAGGCCAGAAGGCCACAAAGAAATCAATCCCTTCCCTCCTCAGCTCTCACAACTAGACAACTATTGTGGTTTGGTTTGGGTGCCTTTTTTTTTCCCCCAGCCAACTGTGTTCATCCGCATGAACTCATTAAATGTAATTGAGTTAAGTCAATTTGTTATCCAAGTAATACTGAAGTAACAGTGTCTTAAAAATGAAAATGCATCCTGTCACTCCAGTGCAAATTCAGAAGTCAGTCTGAAGTGATTTATTTCTACCCAGTTGTGTTGCTAGAGTTGTCTGCAAACACTTTGTAGAGCAACGTACAATTACCTTTGAGTTCTTAACAATGCAGGGGATGTGAGCTGACAGACCATTTGTGGTGCTTTGCAGAGTCATGCCAGTTAATTAGGAGCAGTCTGTGCTGGGATGGAGCACGTTGAGCAAGTGTCTCCTTAATGCGACACATTCCAGCAATATATGATAGTTGATTAAAGTGGATATCATTAGTATTCCCTGGATCAATCTTCCTTTCCACTGGACATTGCATTTTACACGTGCATTACTGTGAGATGTTTCAAGGTAGATAAGCTGTGTAATTAAGGATCATATTACAAATGAAATATAATTTGCATTTCTCTTAAGTTAGGAAATCCCAGAGAAACTTGAAGATAGCTACTTCCTCATGATCACACTCTTCCAAGCTGAAAGTAATCTTAGAATGTAAGGAAGTGGCTTAGTTTGAAGATTCCATGGTTACAAACTAATGATTTACTAGTTTTTTCCTTTTTGGGATCCTGACGCAGCTTAGAAAGTCCTTCAAAGTCCTTGGAAGTCATGGCCAAAACTAGTGTTACAAATAACTTGGAGACACTAGAGTGCGATTTTGGAACTTTTTTCCAGAAACAAATACCAATTTTGAAATCTGGACTTTTATTAAGGGACTGTCTCCCACAGAACTCTATGTTATACAGTACTTACTTTTCTGCTGATAAGGAACACTTGAGGTTTTTTTATCCCTTTTCTCCACTGGGGTATGAGTTGAGTACCACAGAACAGGAACACAGATGGCAGCCCCTTTCACGTACTCACAAATTCAGCCTGGGTATTTTAAATCAGGTCCATGACAAGAGAAGTCTGGCTTTGAGACACCGTCTGAATATGATAAAACTCTTTGAAGAACCATTATTGTCTGTGACCCTGAAACCTAACCTTCACTGCATTCATGTCACGTGAAATCCAAGACCAGCAAAAACCAGCATAGTGTATTCTGAATAATCTCTAATCTTAGTTTAACTACCTGCCTGTCTTAATTTTCATTGTCCTTCTTCTCAGGATTACAATGTAAAAAATTAGTAAATCAATGTAAAAAATGGCAATCTCACCTTGCCATTAGACGTGCTGCATTTCCATCTTACAGATAAAATTTTTTAAAACAGCATTTCATTGGTTTGTGGTTTGTTTTTGTTTTTTTTTTTAAACAGGAATAAATAGGACTCTAATTGACATGATGATAGAAAAATCACGTTACTTAACCTGTCTCCTGTATTTAGTCATGCCCTGATAATATTGATGGGAAAAAGATCTAGTAGCATTTTGAATTGATTTTAAAAGACATTTCCAGGTTCAAACACCTCTGAAGCTTTGATGAAATATAGAGCTACACTGGATCTAGGCACTTCACCTTGTGCACAGCACTAAGGATAATATTTCCCACCAGCAGTGCCACACAGCTCAAAAACATAAACAGAGATGTTACTAGGCCATTTACTTACTGGTTTTCTGTGTTAACACTTTCAGATGCATGGCTTAAAAGTATCTTACGTAGGAGCAGTACATTTCCTCTATCATTGAGCAAACACAGACCAATATATGTGCCTTAGCTCACTTAGACTTGTGTTCAAAGTGTTGCGTAGCTCTGTTATGCCATAATCCATCAGAGTTACCTGCCTCTGAAGCAGCAATTACCAATTCAAGTTCCAAAACGTGCTTGCACTCAAAGTCATTCCAAGTTAAAATTGCAGCTAAAGAGGTAGCTGCATATTTCTTTGCTATTGTGTTTCGGGACATGAAAGACTACCACGTAACTATTACAGAAAGAATAAACCCTGAAATATATACAGCTATTTTTGGTTTGCTTCTGATATGTTGGTAGTGAACGCCTTGGAAGAGGATTCTTACCCTCTTTAATCTTGCTGGAAATGAAACAGAATGAGAAGGATAGATGACCATATGTGTGTGTATGTCTGCATGCAAGTTAGAGGAAAATGGGGAAGGGTTGACGGGTAGCAAAGGGGTGGAAAGAGAAAGGACATGGCTTGTCTCCCATTCTTTGATTCGAGTCTTGTTCATCCAATGGATCAGTGGGCCACAGCAAGCAGCCACAGCCAGTGCTGCTTGGCAGCGTGCGTTCTGCAGGCGCTGGCTCAGCAGGGCTTCTGAACCG
>NW_010430050.1:21473-22126 GCF_000710305.1 Buceros rhinoceros silvestris
AACCGCTCTCCTTTGTCTAGTCACTCACTCTATGGGCTTAACGCCTAGTGTCACTCATTCCCCTTTCTCTTATTTAAATAAGTGTTTTTATTACAGACACAAGCATAATTATAAATATATATTCTCTCACACATGCAGACAAGGAATCCAGTAGGACTAAACTCATCCCTGATGGAAGTCTGCTTACTTCAAAGCATTTACCTCCATAGACGCACACAAGTAAAAGAGGTCTAGGACTATCCATCTTTGATAAGTTCATTTAGATCAACAGAAAAACCCCCATAGTCTAAAACAGAGATCTTCCTTAACTCTTCTACAATGTACTGTGTGATCAGCAACAGTGGCAAAAAGAGGGGGGAAAAAATAGTCTTTGAAAGAGTCTGGAGAATATAGCTCCACAATCTTTTTTAACTTTGAAGGGCAATTACTAAGCTAACCAGAAGCCACTGATTTTCAATGCCACTTATACTTTGGATTCAGTAAAGTCACAGAAAGTGTAAATGCAAAGTACAGCTTGTCCCTGAGATGCTGTGAGTGCTTGGTACGGCAAGACAGCAAGTGAGATGTAGGCTTGCCACAAAAATACCCTACATTTCTTCTTACTCTTGGTCAACAGAAGGTAGAGTGCAAGAGAACAGGAGAAACTGTACTTG
>NW_010430050.1:22228-23851 GCF_000710305.1 Buceros rhinoceros silvestris
AAGAAATTATGATTACTTATTTAGAAGTCTTTTACACCCACATAATAAACAAGATGTTCGACATTCACAGTTCCTGCACAGCAGTAGGGGACTGCAAAAGATACACAGCAGTGGAGACTCAGACCCAGCAGCAGTGGAAGGTAGAAACCAGCCCAGCAGATTGAGGGGAGGAAGCCATATGTCTTGGCTTCCAGCAGTTCATGCCATCCCCAGCAAAAGACTAGCAGCCTTGGCAGGTGCTCAAAGATGCAGATCTGGTTCCTTGTCTACACTAGACTGCTGCAAACTACAGGGGTGCCGGTCTGCCTTGCTTACAGCGTTTGGAGTTTTTGTTCCTTGTTGGCATTGAAACCAAATTAAAGCCACAAAATGAGTAAAACTCCTACCCAGCCTGTGTCCTGAAGAGTTCCTGTAAAGCACCAGCCTAACTTTTTTTAGCCTACACAAATAATCATGCCTATTAGATGAAACCTAAAATATGCCTGTTTTATCCTCTTCCTGGATATTTTGAGTTGTGCCCACAAGATTTCCCTCAATCTTTGGCCATTGCACTTCAGGAGCTCCTGTAAATACAATTTTACCCTTGGCACACAGTAGTCCTGCTGCCAGTAGCACATCCCTTTGTTTATCCCAAGTCCCCACATAACATTGTAAAAGAAATTATGAAAGGAGCTATTAAACCTGAAAGCAGAACATGTCATTTTGTTAAGAAATAGTAATATGCAGTATTATGTCAGTAGCTTGCTTCCTTAGTCATTGGTGACACACAGGGCTTTGTCACACTGGTAACAACGGCCCTTTTGCCCTCCTTGCTGTCAACAGCCCCTAAGGCATCTGAGCAGGGAGTGGCAGAGAGGGAGAACCAGAGACCCTCGTATCGATTTGCCTCACCCAAACTCTCAATTATTTTGTGGAGGTAGCTTCCTTGCTCCACTCTCCTAGCTATGACGTGATCAGAGACCAACAAGGCCTTAGGGCATGAGTTTGATGTCTACTGGCAAGAAGGATAAAAGCCAGTTACATAATTCAAAGTTCAAATTAATTTTTCATTTGACTGCTTTAATCCCAGCTTTTGCTATAGACCTCATGTTTCTATTATTTTTTACTACGAAGCTTCCAATTCATACTCATCATAATTGAGCAGAAAGGTGGACAATGGACAGCAGATAAAATTAAGAGAAATATCTTATTGGTGGGCCTAAGAAGATATTTCAAAGAATTTGTATTCAAGGTATCTCTTCATAGACGGTGTATACCATCCACTTATTAATTCAGTTTGTGCCTATTTAGATTCCTGAAGCTACATTCTCACATGGCAACCTTTGTGAATTATGACTTCTATCTCCAGTTGGCAAGGGACTCCTATCTGATGAATAGCGAGGTTTCAGTTATTCACTCCTTGATCATCACTCAGTTGACTACATACAATATATCCTTAGCAACACAAACTATTTCAAGCACATCAAGCTTGTATTCAACTTATGGCAGGCTATAAAATTGTGAATCATTATATCTTGATCTTTATCCACAATCAATATATAATAACATTACATACATAAAACCTCCACTAAGTATTAAAAAAACAGCCTTTAAACCTTCCTGTAAGACACTCCACTGCCCACG
>NW_010430050.1:23943-35421 GCF_000710305.1 Buceros rhinoceros silvestris
GCTCTTCCTCTGAGAAGAGACAAAACATTCTTTAACAAGGTTTTTAGCCATGTTTCTTTACACTGTGCTCTTCCAATTGAGCATTAAGAACATAGTTTTTTAAAAGAAATCCAGATTTCCTCTCTGCATTCTACAGCATCAGACTGATGGAGGCTCAGGGGATTAAAAAATGCACAGCCCTTAAAATCTTGCATCTACAGCCTGTAGGCTGAGGTAGAAACCAGAGAAGCCCTTTTTTAGTTTCAAAAATACAAGGCTTGGGTCCTTCACTCCCTCAAATAATATATGTTGATGGATTTACTCATGCAAATGTCTCTGCTTTGCAGAGGTACGAAGTCAAGGAGAAGAAGGAGCTCAGTGGTGGCTTTTTTTTTGTTCAGAAACAGGCAGTATTACTGTCACTGTGCAGCTCTGCAAATGCATCGCTTGTGATGAGCCAAGGGAACAATTTTCATGGTTTTGCACCAAGAAAGTCTCAGCATGGCATTGAATTCAGATTATATTCGTGACTTTTCACACCAGACCATCAGCAGTCAGTAACAATGATTTCGGAATAAGACATTTTCAAATAACCTGCAGGATAACTCACTCTGGCTCCACAGACCTGTACAGCCAGCTATTAAACCTCCTTCTCCACCCCCAGGAACCAAAGGTTCTCTTAATTTTTTTCCTTTGCAAAGGATAAAAATAAACAGGATATGTGTTAACCTTGTAAATTCACACAAAATAGTACTAAAATTACATCAAAATATTGCAATTTTTGGACTCCTTGGAAAAGCTGCATGGGTGTAGAGAATTCAAGGCTGTGGTGCTGTGCCAGGCACAGGTCTCAATTGCATGCTTGGAGCTGACATATTACGTGTCAGCAATAGTAACTGCAAAGGAGTCACTCGCATGTTGCATAGTAAGCTGTCCTTCCTTCCAGATGTTGCGGCAGCAAGCCTGAAGGCCAATGCACACCAAAAGATAGCAGGAGATAAAGCAGGAGTAGCAAGAGATAAAGCCAGTCAACGCGATGCTTTGCAAATTCTTACCCCCAAACCAGTATTGCCAAGGGAATGAATGGACCAGCTGAGAGATTTTAGGATACAGATACTATTTTCTCCCTTGCTAAAAATCTATTTGAAGATTGGTAGCCAAATTTTTAAAAAGCCAAAATAATTTTCTGTTTAGGAAGGCCACTTGCCATATTTGAGAATACATTAATTTAAAGCAAAACAAATCAAAGGGAAGTAACAAAGGAGAAATTAAAAGGTTAAAGAATCTTCCTTCTCAAATGGTAGTCCTTTATGCTTTCCAGCCAGGATGGTTTTTTTCCCTTTTTTTTTTTTTTTTTAAAACAATGCACAATTTGACTGGATCATGTAGGACCACTGAAAATCATAAAGAGTTTATTCCGATTATTTTATGAAACATCAGATGAAATTCATTGGAGAAAATAATACATTGTAGAATAAGTTTATGGATTAGATTTATTTGGGTCCTTGCTGTGGCAACTAGCTGTGATACAGGGCACTCGACCCACTGCCGTCGAGGTCCATTTACACACTCGATCTAACGTAGATGATGCAAAATGGCACTTTATTCTGTAATGAACAGAGTTATATATTCTCCCACTAAGCCTCGCCCATCGTGGGTGGTTACTGCATTCCTGTAACGTAAGCACGTAAGCACGTAATCTTCCGACCACCCACACTGCCACCCAGTGTTCTGCAACACCTTACAGACCTTGAGTTATAAAATACATTGGATGAACCGCAGCCTGTGATCTGAGGAGAGCTGCTTACCACTGGTAAAGTATTGCAGAAGTATATCAATCACGGCCTGACTTTTTTTTTTCTCATATAACTTTTGTAACTATTAGGAAAGCATACAAACTGATCGTTAAAATAATTATTCTTTTTCTCCAAAGCTTCAAAAGCAATTTTAGCTTAAAAAACAAGAAAACAAAAGAAAAACAAGTTTTAAAATGTCAAAGCTGTTGTGAAAAGAGACTGCTGTCCTTCAGCTTTATCATACCCCAGGCAAAGGAATACAGCTTGCTCGGCCATACCAATATTGATTTTGCAGATGATAGAAAATATAAAAACCTGCTTCCAGCAGATAAGCTCTATGTAGAAAAAGGGATTACTTAAAACCACTACATCTATTATTCTGACTGTAGGTATACTTTACATTCCAAGTCACCAATAGGAACGTACAAGTTAAAAAAATATTTTAAAATTAATTAATAAGTTACAAACAGTGAAATCTCTGCCATATTGCATACTGAGGGACTGCTAGAGAACCCATCATTTACTGATGTTACTTTACTAGTAATTTGTGCAATATTCAATATGCAGAATCCTCAACTCCCTTGTTCCCCTTCCTTTTTTTCTTTTTCTTTTCCTCCTTACTGCAAAGATACAATACACAAACAGGCAGTCTTCCAAATTGCATTGATTATAAAACAGAAATACATACATACATATAATGGCTAATTAGTTCTATAACGTCTGTATGTTTGCATAGCTACCTGGGGCATGTGATTCCTCTGCAGCTACACAGAAGGAAGGAGATATTTGAGAGAGATTTTACTATTGGGGAATTCTCCACTTTGCTGTCACATACTGTGCAAAATTATATGCAACCACAGATCTTCTGCGGAGACAGAGTCGTCTCAGTGGGGAGGCAGAGGAGCAGATCAAAAGTAGAGTAGAGATATCCAACAGTTCAAAGTTCTGAGGAAACCAGGGTAAAAATGATCCAGCTTGTGATTTATTTGCCTTTTTAAAATGCTTTTTCCTTACAAACTCCATAAAACCCCTCTGCCGGCCATAAAGTTAGATGCTAATGGAGCAGTGCCTACAGTGAAGAGCCCCACTCCTCCTAACAGTCTTATGCAGCCCAAGGACAGCATGTGGACACTCTCCAGGAGCACCAGCCCATGTCCAGGGCAGAGTAATCCTAAATTCAGTCCTTACAAAGCAACTGCAGGAGAATCTCTTCTACATGCTAGAAACCTTACCGGCCAGAAGAGAGACGTGTCCAATGGGCAGTTCGTTCTTTGACTTTTTAAGAAATGTTGACAAGATCATGAGATATATTATGGAATATGCAGATTACATTTTACAACAAACAATTTTGTTGTTATTATTCTTAGTTTAAATATAATGAAAAAGACTTTCCCAGCAGTGGTTTGCATGGAATGTACTTGACAGAACTTAGACTACTCCAGAGAAACGTTGCATTAGCACTCTGCGCATTACAGCATCTATCAGCCTTTGGATTATGCACTATGGACTATTGTATGAGCAGCTATTATACTTGTATCATTTATATTGATTCCCACTATTTCTATCCAGCAATCTTACTCACATCTCTTTATATATAGGTTTATATGTATATATATAGATATAAAAAGCCATTGCCTTGGCTTGATAATTTAGGAATAGTAAATTCTCAGGCACAGAGATGCATTTGGAAAAAATATATATACCCACAGAAAGCAGTGCTTGTTTTGTTGAAACACTGCTTTAAAAGTAGATATTTTTCTAAAATGTGAGGTTGGGTTTCTGAAGTTTAGATAAGTAAGGCTGTAGTAAGGTCAACAATTGGAAATTGCATTCACATCTTAAATTAGTTGCTGTATGAAATCAAATTCTTCTCTCCCTTCCAGGCGCTGTTTAATGTCTCAGCCACCCCACAATCTATACACCCCATAGGAAACACAGGGGACACAGTGCCATCAAAGGCCATGCTCACATTGAGTTCATGGAGATGATACCACCACGCTGCAGATGAAAAGTTGGTGTAGACCCTTCCCACTCAAGCTCTGACCAAAAAAACCTCTCTTCTGCTTTATTTCCTCCTCATGCCTTCTGCCCAACACATTTCTAGTCCCCATCAGAAGAGGAATATGATTTCACAAATACTGTTTTTAAGCGTCACAGATGTTAAAAACCCAACCTAGGGCTTGACCTGCATCTTGCACGCCCACTGTGTGGCAGGGGTGGAGGCAGAGCACAGACTCTCATTCATAAAAAAACCCTTTTCTTATTTGAAGCAGCTAAAAAGCGACGTCTGATGGTACCTCAGTTTTTTAGACAGTCTAGCATATATTTGACTATCCTTGGTGGAATGGCAGTTTAAAGACCGTGGATGAGATTTCAATTTTATCACAAACTCCTTTGCTGACCATCATTTTAGTTTAGCATTCAGAGCAGACTGAAAAGATGACAACTGTGTATTAGTGAAAAAAAAGACAAAGGGTAATCACGGAAATAATGTATGGGGGGGGAAAGTAAAAAAAAAAAAAACAACCTAGTTTTCTTAGAAAAATACAGAACATTCTATCAGGACAGCAAAGGTATGATAACTGTTAAACCAGTGCATAAAGTGTGTACGCTCCTGGTGTATGCTCTGCAGACTTACTAATAAACATAACAGAGAAGTCCAATGTAAGTTATAGCGCACAAGTCCAAATTTTTATGTTAGTGTTTTCAGAGAAATGAAACCTATACTGACTGCCTCTATAGCCATAGTGTCAATATCAGCTGTTGAGTTTTCACAGAATACATAAGCCAAGGAATACATGTAGCTCATATAAAGTACCTGCAGTTTTAATTTTTTTCCTTGCAGAATATTCTACCTCTGCAAATGAACAGGGAGTGGCCTGTACTGAATTGCTTGATTTTTAGTTTTGGGGGTTTTTTTTGAAAAAGTACATACTGGACTAGCAAAAAGTAATCAGATGAACTGTGAGCACAGAACAATTAACCTTGGAAAAAAGTTTAGACTAGAGCCACACAAAGCTGCTCTTCAGCCTCAGATTACAGTTTTGCTAAAATAATTCTACTGTAAATAATATGTGTGCAAAAGCGAGACTGTTGATGTATTACAGTAACATACTGCTGCCAGTGTAAGCCAGTCAATCTGCATTTCTATTCAATAAAAAGTTTCCACGGAAATAAGAGGCAATGACACCACTACCACATTAGAGATCTTTAATTATTTCCAACATTTAGCCACCTTTAGCAATGCTCAGATTTTCTCTGAATTTGTGAAGCTACTGAATTTGTGAGTGTCAAGCAAGCCTTTTGGGACCCAGTTGTGCAGAAGGCTAGGGAGGATGAAGAACTTTTCACTCTCAAGTCAGCTTGAGAAAGCTTATCTTTTATGATTATCTTATTTGGAAAAATAAGACCGTGTGCTCGTGGTGCTTTCAATACAGGTTTATCAACCTGTGATAGTCCAGACAGGTGGGATCAAAGGTTACAGAAGACTGATGGTAGGATAATCAATAACACTAAGGTGACACTAACAAGAATATCTTCTGCAAGTATGCAGTAGTTCTTTTATTCCCATGGGTGCCCAAATATAAAAAAGAGGTAATTAATCTCTGTATTAACTAGCAATAGTTTACAACACAGAGAGAAGCAAAAGGGCATCTCGTCAGCAGGGAAACATTTGCTGAGAATAATGGACTGTAATGCTGGAGATCTGGTCAGTATTGCTTGGCTACTCTGTCTAGACCACACAGGGAGGCTTTTGAAAGTTTTGATCTCATCAGAGCACTATTTTTTCCCTCTGGTGTTGTGATGAAAAGCCTCCTTTGGCTGTACCAGCTGTGAAGCTTGATTCGAAGTCTGACATGGATCTGAAGTCACACAAAGGAAGCAGGATCAAACTTTCAACTCTTACGGTCAGTGGGAGGGAATCAAATACCTTGGTCTTGCAACAAAAGAGAACTGTTATTTTGCAGGTTGAAAGCTATAGGTTGAAGGTTTTAAACTTGTTCTGACTAATACACTCCTGACTTGTCAGAAAAGACATTGCGGAATTTGTAGAGTCTGTGTATGCTCAAGGAATAAAAAGCACATGTTTATTTTAGAAATGCAAAATAGATTTCAGAAGTCTATGGGATAGAAGTGTTTCCTTCTTCAGGCAAACAAGACACTTTAAAAACCGTCCTCAGTCAACAACTCAGTATTATGTGTTAACAAATCTAAATTGTTAGAAGACAATTCTGAACCCATATTCAACTCCTGGGTATGTGACCAGACTTTAAAGATATTTATCCGTTTTAGTCATGTATTTGAATTTAAAAAATTGTGCAAAAGTTCTGTATAGCCATAGCTTGTGCTTCAAAAGAAGTAGTTTTCACATTCAAATAATGCACAAGTGGTTTTCTGATTTCAAATATTGCTTGATCCAATAGTGCAATTAATCACTAAAACTTCACTGAAGTGAATTCTCAGCTGACTTCTTGTCAGACACTAAAAAGCGTCTGCACTACATTCGTTTAATGTTTTCTAAACAGAGGTCCATGCCAAAAAAAAAAAAAGAAGTGTTTTTTGGTTTTGGGGGGGTTTTTTTGGCCCTTCCCAGTCCACTTTCCATCTGGTTGTGTATGTTCTCAAGCACACTTTAGAAAAACATACGTACACACACACAGGCTCAACCAAGAATGCAATCACGGTACAGGAAAGATGAATGATAGACAGCCTTTTACAAAACATGCCTTCCATCTCAGCATTTCACACGATGTGCAAGGGAGAGTAGGAAGGAGCACATCACTGGCTCTAAAGATAGAATACCTGTACTGTAAAAGGACTGGACTTTGAGCAAACTTCAGAGAGACCTAAAATTATCTCCTTCTCTGTAACTCACAAACTCTAAAAAGCTCTCTGGAATAATGTAAGATCCCAGCAGCCTACTGGCTTAGCAGCTCTGTGATCTCTCTCTTCCTATCTCAATGTTTTCCCTTTCCACATACCCTGTTAGTTCTGGCTTTATGTTTGGCAGGAACCAGACACTCAAACACAGTTGACTTCTACATATTTAGGCGCATGTAATAAGATGCAGTTTACAGAGCACATGCACCAGGATTGTTTCTTTGAAGGAAGGTGCCCAAATACCAGAGTCCATCACCCAGTCCCTATGTTCAGCCTCTGACTTCCCATGCTATGTAGATTTTTATATACAAATAATCTCAATCTCATTTACATATCTGAGTATCACATCATTTACATCTTGAGTATCTTCTCAGTGGAACTACATTAGCAGGTCTCAAATCATAACACAGCTTTCTACTAACAAGGAGGTTTTGGGTCTCTTCAACTGCATCTAAAGCCACTTGCCTTTACCTAAGCTGCACATCTGGCCTGAGCTTTGAAGGCTCCTCAACCTGCAGAAGTCCAGCAGCACTGAGAGGTGACTTAGTTTATCTGGAATTGTGATAGTTTCTAAAAAATTCCGTAATTTTGAGTGACATCCTGCTCTCACAACCGTGTCGCAGTGCTACAACGGTCAACGATATAAAAGCTGTATGGAAAATGTTGTGAAAAACCCTCCTTAAGTTGGGGTTTCTCCCTCATCTCCTTAAAAAGTAGAAAATTTAAATTACAATTCTTAAAATGAGATTCCTTTTAAATGTTTGCAAGTATTCAGGATACCAAGATAACCTACCATAGAAAATTTGAAGCATATATATTTCTATATAGCCTTTGGCAAGGAGCAGTTTAAGTTGACAGTAACAGTAAACACATCAAGAATATGTGTAACTAGGACAGCACAAACTGAAGAATAAAATGAATGTGAAATTTTCAAATTGATTGACTGGTTAGAAATATCTGCCTCATTCTACCTTGGATTCCTCCTGACAGCTCCTGCGTCATACAACAGCCACAGCAGAACGACAGAAGTGCCTATTAAGAGGCATACGTTTGGATCTGTGAAGTGCTCACAGGACAAAGAGGGCAATTTTACCTGCCATTACCATCCATCACAAACATGTTCGTTTTATCAGAAGCGTCTGGGCACCTGAGAAGAGCTCACTGGTTCCTTTAAAGACTGCAGTGCAAATACTGAACACTATGAGGCAAATACCAACCACTGAATGGGAGACAAATTCACCACCTGTGGAGACGAGAAGGATGGAGAACAGCACCTTAGGTCATCTCTCTACCATCAGGAGCAGTACCACGAGGAATACACAGCTATTTGTAACCATCATGGTCTAATGGATGCCAAGAAATAAAACAGAAAAACCTTGAAATGCATGTATAGGCAAAATCAAGTATCTGATTGAAACACAACTCATTTTGTACAAGAAGGAAACAGCAATTTTGACAACTACATGTTTCAGTTTCGTGGAGAAATGAGAGCCTAGTGCTTGGGCAGGATGCAGAACAGGCAGGACACATGGGGCAGTGAGGTATTTGAACAGCTATGCTTGCCCTTCACACATCAGGACTCTGAAGCAGTGCATGATAATGAAAGCTGCCTGCATTGACAGAGTCCACTAACTGATCCTAAAATCTAAGATTATGTACCCTCTGAAGCAGTCTCCCCGACATTTAAGTTCACCCTTAAATGACACCGGGTGCGCCACTTAAAATGCTGGTCTTCTTCCATTTGGAAGTCCTGCCAAGTCTTCTTCCTCAATACCTTTCTCCCTAGATTCAGAGTCCCTCAGAAAAATTATTAGTTATTCCTACTTTGTCTCCTCTTCACACTATACATACCATCTCATTGCCAGAAAGCATGAATCTAGAAATGTCTAAAAGAGCATTAAAATTGCAGCTTTAAAATGTATACAACATTGATTGATGTTAAGAGGGCTTCTGGCATGCTGAAGAGCTACTTGTAGACTTTGAGCATTTTAAATCATAAATGAAAAGGGAAGTTATATAAGACTAGTTAATATTAGATTAAGCGGTAGCAAAATTGGGAAACTTTCCCTGGAAAAGCTTTGAAACTAATTTTAATCAATGTTATTACTTATTACAAAGGAAAGTCAGATTTGGGAAATTATGGTTCTTGCCAAAAAAAGCATAAAGTAAGAACGAAGTGATCAGATACATGCAGCTGTATTTCATAACGGGTTATTACGCAGTTCCTGCATTTTTTAAAAAAGTAACATTTTCACAGGATGTTACATCCCATTGTAGCTGAAGTTCTTCTTTGAATTCCTATTTTGTCAAAAGAAAGAGAAAGAAATTAAAGTTTCCAAAAATGAACAAATATCTAAAGTCTTTATTTACAGCTTGTGATGAGGAGTGACAAAATTTAGCCTTCAACAATTTTGAAAAACAGTAGTGTGAAAAAAAAGAGAAAGTTTGGACTCCTTAGCTTTTCCCTCAGAGAACAGCAAAGAGCCCATAGCTAACCAGAGATGGGATATTAAATTAATATGTCCCATGTAAAATCAGAATAGCATCTCCAGGTTACCTGTGGGGTGTCAAGATTAATGAGTGAATGTTCGCAGTCTCTGTTGAAGATGTAAGACACTGCATAAGTGCTAAGTATTACTGCAAGGAGGAATTTTCAAACCTTGGTAAGTTCAGTTTACACAGCTGAAATGACTGTATATTTCTGCTAAATAATTCTCCAGTACTTTTACCAGTGTTTGCCACCATCTAACTGCAACAAATGAAATCCTAGCTATCTTAAAGGCAAGAAAATGGTAATATTTTGCAAACTATCAATAATAATGTAGTGTAATGCAGAATAGCCCAATTAATATCTATTAATCAGGATGAAGGCCTCTGGTGTGTCACATTGTCTTAAACATAATTCGTGTTTGTTTCCACTTGTTAGCGATGGGAAAAGGAAAAAAGAAAGAGGAGAAAGAATTAAAATTTACATTCATTTCTATCTGTTTAAAAATGAAATAAAGGAAGTCCTGGAAAAACCTAAGCCTGTCGTGTCCAGCCTTAACGCCATGTAAGTCAGTAACAAAACCCTCCTAACAGCAGGGCAGAAGGGTTTCACCCAGTGCATCAAATTCTTTTTTCGCATAACTCTACAGAAGAAAAGTGAATTCTGCTAGGTAACAGGCAATTTGGAAACCAGCATGGACACAGAGGTGACAAAGGCAGCTGATGACACTCATTTGCCCAAGGTAGCAAAAAAAGAAAAGCAGCTGTGTAAAGGTGCAGAAAGACCTCTGGCACTGACTGGCAGATGAAAGGGCTGGAGACATTGAATGTAGATAAAGGTATAGTACCCTACGTGAGAAAAAATGATTTTAACTCTATATACACAAAAATGGGCTTGGATCTAACAGTTAACTGCCCAGGAAAGAGATCTTGTCATTAGATAGTCCTAGGAAATACCATTTGTGGGGAGAACAAAAAAAGTTATGAGCTGTTACAACAACAACAACAACAAAAACAAAAGAAACAGAGAACCTTGCAGGCTCTGATACGAGTTCATAACTCACATGACTTCTGATTACTTTGCTGCTGTTGCAGTCTAATCCTTCCACTAAAACATATAGAGGAAATAAACCAAACCAAAAGAGCAGTAAGAATGGTGAGAAATATGGATCTGTATAAGGATCTAACGGCACTCCTCAGCCTAGAAAAATTCAGCTCTGAAGAAAAAAACAAAAAGTTCTGAGAATCACGAGGTGTATAGAGGGAGATCAGAGATTCATGAATAAATTTAATACAACTGGTGGCACCAAAATGAATTTAGCAGGTAAGCGGACAAAAGCAGATGCTGCTTCACAAGCCACACAAGCAGGCAGGGACAAGAGTTTCCATAGGGAACAAAAAGCAACACATCCACATTGGTTTAAAGAGTAATAACAGCAACAATAACAACAACAAAAAAGTCCATCAAGGGATATTACAGAAAGATACTAACTCCTTGCTCAGGGAATCCCCAAGTTACATATTTGCCCTCTTTTATACTCCTCCCTGTCTTGCCGATATTGGCCACTACTTGCAAGGCTCTTGCTGCGCAGTCTCCTTCCAAAGCTCCTATGCTGAGCTGCTGCTCAAGTGTCTTGCTGAGTTACTTGTCCATGTTTAACGGGGGAACAGACGTTTATGGTGTAGCAGCACCTGTGTGCAATGGTCCGTCCCAACCCAGATACTAGGGTGATGCCAGATACTAGGGTGATGTGGTGTGGGCAGCAATGCCTCACTTTGTGGAAAAGAGGGAAAATACCACTAAGAGCAGCCACTGAACAACCTGGTGGAAATGGGGATGGTTGAGGCACCAGGGGAATTTAGGGATAAAAGTCAGAAATATCAGAAGACCCTCTAGAGGGAGGATACAGAGAAAGACAAGATTCCAAATGCCTTCTTTGTTTCAGCCTTTACCACTAAAGCCAGCCCTAACGACTCCAGACCTTAGAGGTAGGGGAGAAAGTATGGAAAAAGGAAGACTTTTCCTTGACTGAGGAGGATTGGGTTAGAGATTATCTAAGCAAACTGGACATCCACACACCCATGGGCCCTGATGGGAGGTTCATGAGTCCTGAGGGAGCTGGCCATTCTCTGTCACATTTGAAAAGCCATGAAGATCAGGAGAAATGCCTGAGGACTGGAGGAAAGCCAGTGAGTGTCACTCCAGTCTTCAAAAAGGGCAAGAAGGAGGACCCAGAAAACAACAGGCCATTCAGCCTGGAAAGGTGATGGAACAGCTCATTCTGGAAGGTGATCTCTGAATATGTAGAGGAAAAGAAGGTTATCAGGAGTAGTC